>NW_011502164.1:9441-24953 GCF_000495115.2 Populus euphratica
TTATTAGTACTACTACTATTATTATTATTGTTCTCATTGTTGTTATTATTGTTATTACTATTATTATTGTTGTTGTTATTATTATTGTTGTTGTTGTACTATTGTCGTTTATAATTTGTACAATTAACCTCCTCGTGGTTCGACCCCGGTCTTGCCGGGTTATTTATTACTTCAACACTCCTGCACTTGGGAGAAGACATCAATCTTTTAGTCGTGTCAAGTGTTTGGCGCCGTTGCCGGGGAGGTAAGTTCTTGTATAAATTATAGTAGTTATTTTATTTTCTCTTTTCACTTTTCTTGTATATAACTTTGTTTCTTTTCTCTTGTTTCTTTTTCTTTTCTTTTCTTCTTCCTTTTATTTTATTCCTACACGTGTATGAGAGTGTGGTCACGTACATCAAGTGGTAGACTTTGTAGGGTATCCTCATCATTTTCAAAAAATATGGCCAAAGAAGATAATCAATCACTTCATAATGAGAATAATGAGAATAACCGTGCTAGAACACTTAGAGACCGCATGAATCCCACAAGAACAAGTGCACCATCATGCATAGTTTTTCCTCCCGATGCATCTCATTTTAATTTTAAGCCAAGCATTGGAAAATCCATACTTGCATTTAAAGAAATTTGAGGAGGTCTACAACACATATAATAATTTAAATTGTAGCATAAACACCATCAGATTAAAGCTTTTTCCTTTTTCATTAAAAGATAAAGCTAAAACATGGCTACAAAATTTAAGACCAGGATCCATTCGTGCTAGGGATGAAATGCAACAACAGTTTTTAAAGAAGTTTTTCCCGTCTCATAGAATAAACTCTTTCAAAAGACAAATCACCATTTTCACTCAAAAACCAGGAGAAACATTTTACCAATGTTGGGATAGGTATCGAGACTTGCTTAATACTTGCCCTCATCATGGTTTTGAAACATGGAGATTGGTTTCACATTTCTATGAAGGGTTAACACCTAAAGATAGGCAAATGGTTCAATTGATGTGCAATGGAACTTTTGAAGATAAAGACCCTGATGAAGCAATGGAGTACTTAGACTTGTTAGCTGAAAATGCTCAAAATTGGGACACCGCGGGTACTTATGAGGCACCGAGTAAAACTCATCAATAAAACCTCTCTTCCTTCCTTTCATTTCTACTTAACCCATACATTCAACAACTATAGAAGTGTGTAGAAATGGCAAGTTCCTCAGGTCATCATATAAGAAATATTTGTGTTTTTGGTGGATCTAGTCCTGGGAAAGAAAAGGAGTTTTTAGAATCAGTAAATCATCTTGGTCAGGTGCTAGCTGAGAGAAAGATTCATTTAGTATATGGGGGAGGCAGTCTTGGGTTAATGGGAGGTGTGTCAGTAGCTGCATTTTTAGGAGGTAGTCAAGTTTTGGGGGTCGTCCCCGAAGCTTTAGCACAAGGGGACATCATTGGAAAAACAATTGGAGAGGAACTTCAGGTCTCCACAATGTCGGCTTGAATGAATGCAATGTTTAACCATGCTGATGCCTTCATTGCTTTACTAGGTGATCTAGGCACTTTGGAAGAGATCTTTCATATTTCCTCTTGGGCTCAACTGCACATTCACCATAAACTCATAGGTTTGTTAAATGTTAATGGTTATTATGATAAGTTGTTGTCTTTTCTTGATCATGCTGTGGAACAAGAATTTCTAACATCTTCTACACGACAAATCATAATCTCTGCTGCTACTGCTGAACAATTGATAGACCAACTACAATCCTTCATTCCTGTAATTGATCCCTCCATGAGTCGAGCATTTTGAGTGTTGATTGTCTCTTGCTTTTCAATGAATGCATGTAATGTTTCCTCAAGATTTCTTCTAGGAGGGGGAATATAAGGAGGTGCATATCCATGAGAATTTTGAAAATTATGTTGTGTTTGAAATGGTGGGTGTGAAGTTTGTGCATTATTGTTACCACTCTTCCAACTGAAATTTGGGTGATTTCTCCAACCAGGGTTGTACGTTTGTGAGTACGGGTTATGACTTGGTCTTTGGAAACTATTTAAAGCATTGGCTTGTTCATGGAGACATTCCTTAAAAGAAGGCAACGTGGGACAATCATTGGTTGAGTGTTCATTGGTTTCACAAATTTGACACACAATTTCTTGAACAGATTTTAATTGACCACTCTTTTTTAATTCTAGTGCCTCAACTTTTCTAGCTAAAGATGCAAATTTGGCTTGGAGGTCATGATCTTCCCTAAGGCTATACATGCCTCCATTAGATGTATGAGGTTGAGTTTTACCTGGTGCCTCACAAGTACCTGTGGTGTCCCAATTTTGAGCATTTTCAGCTAGCAACTCTAGGTACTCCATTGCTTCATTAGGGTCTTTATTTTCAAAAGTTCCATTGCACATCAATTCCACCATTTGCCTATCTTTAGGTGTTAACCCTTCATAAAATTGTGAAACCAATCTCCATGTTTCAAAACCATGATGAGGACAGGTATTAAGCAAGTCTTTATATCTATCCCAACATTTATAAAATGTTTCTCCTGGTTTTTGAGTAAAAGTGGTGATTTGTCTTTTGAAAGAGTTTGTTCTATGAGAAGGGAAAAATTTCTTTAAAAACTGTTGTTGCATTTCATCCCAAGCATGAATGGATCCTGACCTAATATTTTGTAGCCATGTTTTAGCTTTATCTTTTAACGAAAAAGGAAAAAGCTTTAATCTGATGGTGTTCATGCTACAATTTAAGTCATTATAAGTGTTACAAACTTCTTCAAATTCTCTTAAGTGCAAGTATGGATTTTCTAATTCTAAGCCATGAAAAGTGGGTAAAAGTTGAATAATACCTGGCTTAAAATTAAAATGAGATGCATCAGGAGGAAAAACAATACATGATGGTGCACTTGTTCTTGTTGGATTCATATGATCTCTAAGTGTTCTAACACGATTATTCTCATTATTCTCATTATGAATTGATTGGTTATCTTCTTCGGCCATGTTTTCTAAAGAAAATGATGATTTTCTAGAAAGTCTACCACTTAATGTACGTGTCCAAACTCTCATGCAAATACAAAAGAAAAGAAAAGAAAAAAGAAAAAGAAAAAGAAAAAGAAACAACAATTAGAAAAACAAATAAAAGTGAAAATAAAATAAAATAAAATATTTAATTTATACAATAACTTACCTCCCCGGCAACGGCGCCAAAAACTTGACACGATCAAAGAGTTGATGTCTTATCCCAAGTGCAGGAGTGTCAAAGTAAAATAACCCGGCAAGACCGGGGTCGAACCACAGGGAGGTGAATTATATAAATTACAAATAAAGAAAAAGATTTAAAGAGAATAATAACAGAAAAGGAGTTGAAGAAAGTTTTGGGATGTGATATTGATGTAAGGATTAAACAATAACAAAACATATGTCAAGGTTATAGGATTCACTAATGGTATTTCAAATAAATATAATATAAACTCTTTTTATTACTCAACTAGAAACCACACACAAAGGAGGTTCTAATCGGATGATTTCTCGTTATTAGCTCATTATAAATTACTAACATGATCATATTAATTATCTTATATAAGTAATACCATACTTATAAATATCATCAAGCATTCATGTTGCTAGTTTATGTTAACAACAAATCAAGTTTCTATCATAATAACGATTTCGGCCGAAAACTATGAAAGATCAAGCATTTGATGTACCAAATATTATACAACACAAATCTAAATTAAACATTTAATAAGCAAGGTATTAAGAATTAGTAAGATAAAAAGATAAAACATGTTAATAACAATCTTTCTTGGATATAAACATTTAAAGCTCATGTTGAGTTTATATTATACCTATTCTAACACCATTAGAGAAACCTTTTCACCTTGACATAATTAACTTAGCTAAACATTAAGAAGGAGAAAAACACAAATAAACAATATAAGAACATAAACATAATATAAGCTAACTAAGTATAGGAAAGGAAATGAAAGAGCATAAACAAGAGATTACTATAGCATAAAAGAAAACTTGAACATTACAAAGATGTAGAGAGAAAGCAAGAAGATAACTTTGATCTGAAAATTAATATGACTAAATACATGGACAATGCCTCCTTTTATAGGCTAAGTTTCAGAACTATTGATTGATTGAAGAATTGGTGGGCATCCATTGATTTGGTGGCTGGTTTTTGACATTAATGGCTGCTGGTTTTTTGATATTGTGGGCTGATTTTTGATATTGTTGGCTGGCCAAAACGTCATTGCTCACATCAGAATTATAGCCAACTGAATTGTGGAATCTGTGGGCAATTGTCTCAGCTTTCCATAAAAAAAAACCAGAGCTCATTTGGACTTCTAGAACTCAAGATATGAGCCAAAAACCGAATAGTGCTTGAGCTGCAGGACAGCTTCCGACGTCTTCGTTGTTGCTAAGATTTGGGCTTGAAAACGGCATTTTTAGATCTTGGGCTCCATATGAAAGTTGTAGGTCTATGTCTTACCTTTCCATCCATATAAATTGGAACTAAATCTGAGATATATAGCTCTAGATATGACCCAATTACCGAATAGTGTTCCGGTTTGAATTGCACCGACATCTCTTTTCTAAGTTTGGCCATCTCTTTATCCTTACAATTTAAGTTCTTCAAGTCATCAATCAATCCTTTCATTTATGTGATAGGCCTGCATTAAAAATAGACATTTGCCACAAATTATAGGTATCTTATATTATTAGATATATTATTATAAAACATGCTTTGGTTAAGGAGTTATAGATACTTCAAGTGCAAAATGATGATATAAAACCATGATAAAAATGCACTTTTAAGTACTAATCACACCCCCCAACCAGCTTATTACTAGTCCCTAGTAATCAAAGCGTAAAATAGAAAAAGAATTTGCAAATTTCACAAAGCAAGGTATTCATCATTTAACTTCCATTAATCTATCAAGATAAACAAACTCTCATTAAATTTATATATCTGCTCAATACCTCTTAACAAGATATTCATAAACCTTTCTTTTGTGCTCAATGTATCAACACATAATTATGGGGCTTTTCTTGGAAGAAAACAAAAAAATTTTGTTCTAATGTTTAAGGTTAACTTCCTTGGGCTGGGATTATTATTTTTGTCTTTTTTTTTTCTTTTTTTTTTTTAAATATATATACATATAATTTAAAAACATCATGCATCTTTAACCCATGTAACGAGCTTTCAGCTAATGACTCCCAAACCAGTTGGTCTTAGGGCATTAGGTGTTAAGACACCCTTACGAGCTTAGTAACTCGGGTCGCAGATACTGATATGTAGATAGTGCAATGTTTGATTTCCTTAAGCTTTTCTCCTCAACCCATGTAACAAGCGTTGGGCCAATAGCTCCCAAGTCAGTTGACTTTAGGGTATTAGGTGTTAAAACACCCCTTCGGGCTTAATTGCTTAGGTTAGGGAGGCTACAAAACCAAACTTATCTACATTTTTATTATCATCATTTTTTATTTTTCTTTTTCTTTTTCTTTTTTTCATGTTTTGTTTTCTTAATTATATACAATCCCTTTCCCTTAGTTGTTGCCTTTAACAAAAGAACATAAATAATGTAATAATCCAATATGCAACCCACAATCATATGTTAAAGTGTGTGTGTAAATTAAGGATTAAAAATACATGTTAAATAAGTATGTGAGCAGAATTAAGTGATAACAATGCGAGAGTTTGTAAATCTGAATATTTCAGGAAGTATTATAATAGACCTGGTTAAGAATGGTTACTAAGATGCGTCTCAAGAGTCACTTTAACAAAAGAGCTCCTTTACTCTATCATCCTAGTAACAACAATTATGCACATGCTTTATGAAATGAAAAACAATTTTTTTTTTATCAACTACTACCCTCTCCCCCCAACCAAAATGAGACATTGTCCTCAATGTTTTAAGGTAGAAAGATAGAGTATAGAAGATATCACCTGAAATAACGAACACCGACAAACCTGAAACACACTAAAATAAAAATAAGAAATAACAAAACACAATAATAAAACCAAAAGACACAAAAATTCACAAATGAAGGCTCAAATCCAATCTAAGCTTTTGACGGCTTTCCTTAGATGACCAATTTATGCGACTCATGGAAGGATCAATCACATGAATGAAAGATTGTAGTTGGTCAATCAACTGTTCAGCAGTATCAGCAGAGATTATGATTTGTCGTGCAGAAGATGTTAGAAATTCCTGTTCCACAGCATGATTAAGAAAAGACAACAATTTATCATAATAACCATTAACATTTAACAAACCTATGGGTTTATGGTGAATGTGCAGTTGAGCCCAAGAGGAAATATGAAAGATCTCTTCCAATGTGCCTAGACCACCTGGTAAAGCAATGAAGGCATCAGCATGGTTAAACATTGCATTCATTCGAGCTGACATTGTGGAGACCTGAAGTTCCTCTCCAATTGTTTTTCCAATGATGTCCCCTTGTGCCAAAGCTTCAGGGACGACCCCCAAAACTTGACTACCTCCTAAAAATGCAGCTATTGACACACCTCCCATTAAGCCAAGACTGCCTCCCCCATACACTAAATGAATCTTTCTCTCAACTAGCACCTGACCAAGATGATTTGCTGATTCTAAAAACTCCATTTCTTTCCCAAAAACACAAATATTTCTTATTTGATGACTTGAGGAACTTGCCATTTCTACACACTTCTGTATTTGTTGAATGTATAGGTTGAGTAGAAATGAAAGGAAGGAAGAGAGGGTTTTATAGATAAGAAATGAGAAAGGCAATCATAACACCTATATGTAGGCCAGCTGGAGTCTCACACTCTCTCTCTGGAAATTGTAGGACAACCAGGGTCTTTATATTTCAAAGCATTATTATTTTGAAGAATGGCACTTACTTGTTCCGCTAGAAAAGCTTTCTTTTTCACATTCAGTTTCCTCTTCACAGTGCATAGATCTTTCAAAAATTTAGCATAAGAAGGAACCTGTTTAATAGCATCCAGTAAAGGTATATTGATCCTTACCTGTTTGAAAATTTTAAAGATTTCAGAGTTGTGATTGACTTTCCTTTGTTTGGTCATGGCTTGAGGAAATGGAAGTGCTGGCAGAGAATCAGTCTTTTCTTTGCAATTTTCAAATTCAACCCCTTCCTTACCCTTAGAGATTGATTCATCATCTTTCTCATAAGGTTCAAGAGAGGGTTTTTCAATAACCTTACCACTGCGCAGAGTAGTGACTGATTTGACTTGATCCATGTGTTGGCTTCCGGAACTACTTGCATTTGCATTGTATTGCCCCTTGGGATTTTGTTGTGGTTGAGATGGAAACTTACCTTTCTCTCGGAAATTGAGAGCAGATGTTAATTTTGCAAGAGTATCTTTAAAATTTGTCATGTTTTGAGCAAGTTGAGTATTGATTATCTCTTGCTTTTCAATGAATGCATGCAATGTTTCCTCAAGATTTCTTCTAGGAGGTGGAGCATAAGGAGGTGCATATCCATGAGAATTTTGGAAATTGTGGTGTGCTTGAAACGGTGGTTATGAAGTTTCTGCATTGTTGTTCTCACTCTTCCAACTAAAATTTGGGTGATTTCTCCAACCAGGGTTGTATGTTTGGGAGTATAGGTTGTGGTTGGCCCTTTGAAAACTGTTTAAAGCATGGGCTTGTTCATGGAGACATTCCTTAAAAGAAGGCAAGGTTGGACAATCATTGGTTGAGTGTTCATTTGTTTCACAGATTTGACACATAATGTTTTCAACAGATTTTAATTGACCACTCTTTTTCAATTCTAGTGCCTCGACTTTTCTAGCTAAAGATGCAAACTTGGCTTGAAGGTCATGATTTTCCCTAAGGTTGTACATACCTCCACTAGATGTATGAGGTTGAGTTTTACTCGGTGCCTCATAAGTACCCGCGGTGTCCCAATTTTGAGCATGTTCAGCTAACAAGTTTAAGTACTCCATTGCTTCATCAGGGTCTTTATCTTCACAAGTTCCATTGCACATCAATTCAACCATTTGCCTATCTTTAGTTGTGAACCCTTCATAGAAATGTGAAACGAATCTTCATGTTTCAAAACGATGATGAGGGCAAGTACTAAGCAAGTCTCGATACCTATCCCAACATTGGTAAAATGTTTCTCCTGGTTTTTGAGTGAAAGTGGTAATTTGTCTCTTGAAAGAGTTTGTTCTATGAGAAGGGAAAAACTTTTTTAAAAACTGTTGTTGCATTTCATCCCAAGCACGAATAGATCCTGGTCTTAAATTTTGTAGCCATGTTTTAGCTTTATCTTTTAATGAAAAAGGAAAAAGCTTTAATCTGATGGTGTTCATGCTACAATTTAAGTTATTATAAGTGTTGCAAACCTCCTCAAATTCCCTTAAATGCAAGTATGGATTTTCCAATTCCAAGCCATGAAAAGATCGTAAAAGTTGAAATAATACCTGGTTTAAAATTAAAATGAGATGCATCAAGAGGAAAAACTATGCATGATGGTGCACTTGTTCTTGTGGGATTCATGTGATCTCTAAGTGTTCTAGCACGATTATTCTCATTATTTTCATTATGAAGTGATTGATTATCCTCTTCAACCATATTTTCTGAAAATGATGAGGATACCCTACAAAGTCTACCACTTGATGTACGTAACCACACTCTCATGCACGTGTAGGAATAAAATAAAAAAAGAAGGAGAAGCAAAAGAAGGAGGAAGAAAACAAAATAAAAAGAAACAAAGTTATATACAAGAAAAGTGAAAAGAGAAAATAAAATAAATACTATAATTTATACAAGAACTTACCTCCCCGGCAACGGCGCCAAAAACTTGACACGACTAAAAGATTGATGTCTTCTCCCAAGTGCAGGAGTGTCGAAGTAATAAATAACCCGGCAAGACCGGGGTCGAACCACAGGGAGGTTAATTGTACAAATTATAGACAACAATTATAAACAACAATAATAACAATAACAACAATAACAATAACAACAACAGGTGATATCTTTTATACTCTATCTTTCTACCTTAGAACATTGAGGACAATGTCTCGTTTTGGTTGGGGGGAGAGGGTAGTAGTTGATAAAAAAAAATTGTTTTTCATTTCATAAAGCATGTGCATAATTGTTGTTACTAGGATGGCAGAGTAAAGGAGTTCTTTTGTTAAAGTGACTCTTGAGACGCATCTTAGTAACCATTCTTAACAAGGTCTATTATAATACTTCCTGAAATATTCAGGTTTACAAACTCTCGTATTGTTACCACTTAATTCTGCTCATATACTTATTTAACATGTATTTTTAAACCTTAATTTACACACACACACTTTAACATATGATTGTGGGTTGCATATTGGATTATTACATTATTTATGTTCTTTTGTTAAAGGTAACAACTAAGGGAAAGGGATTGTATATAATTAAAAAGAAAAAAAGAAAAACATGAAAAAAAAAGAAAAAGAAAAAGAAAAAAAAATGATGATAATAAAAATGTAGATAAGTTTGGTTTCGTAGCCTCCCTAACCTAAGCAATTAAGTCCGAAGGGGTGTTTTAACACCTAATACCCTAAAGTCAACTGACTTGGGAGCTATTGGCCCAACGCTTGTTACATGGGTTGAGGAGAAAAGCTTAAGGGAATCAAACATTGCACTATCTACATATCAGTATCTGCGACCCGAGTTACTAAGCTCGTAGGGGTGTCTTAACACCTAATGCCCTAAGACCAACTGGTCTGGGAGTCATTAGCTGAAAGCTCGTTACATGGGTTAAAGATGCATGATGTTTTTAAAGTATATGTATATAGAGTTAAAAAAAAAAAAGACAAAAATAGTAATCCCAACCCAAGGAAGTTAACCTTAAACATTAGAACAAAAATTTTGTTTTCTTCCAAGAAAAGCCCCATAATTATGTGTTGATACATTGAGCACAAAAGAAAGGTTTATTAATATCTTGTTAAGTGGTATTGAGCAGATATATAAATTTAATGAGAGTTTGTTTATCTGGATAGATTAATGGAAGTTAAATGATGAATACCTTGCTTTGTGGAATTTGCAAATTGTTTTTCTATTTTACGCTTTGATTACTAGGGACTAGTAATAAGCTGGTTGGGGGGTGTGATTAGTACTTAAAAGTGCATTTTTATCATGGTTTTATATCATCATTTTGCACTTGAAGTATCAATAACTCCTTAACTAAAATATGTTTTATAATAATGTATCTAATAATATAAGATACCTATAATTTGTGGTAAATGTCTATTTTTAATGCAGGTCTATCACATAAATGAAAGGATTGATTGATGACTTGAAGAACTTAAATTGCATGGATAAAGAGATGGTCAAACTTAGAGAAGAGATGTCGGTGCAATCCAAACTGGAACACTATTCGGTAATTGGGTCATATGTGGAGCTGTAGATCTCAGATTTAGGTCTACTTTATATGGATGGAAAGGTAAGACATAGGCCTACAACTTTCATATGGAGCCCAAGATCTAAAAAGGTCATTATCAAGTCCAAATTGTAGCAACAACAAAGAAGCCCGAATCTGTCTTCCAGCCCGAGCACTGTTCGGTATTTTGGCCATATCTGGAGTTCTAGAAGTCCAAATGAGCTGAATGTTTTACACAAGAAAGCTGAGACAATTGCCTGCAACTTTTATGTTTTCAAGTGGCTCCATTTTTGACGTTATCAATGACGTTTTAGGTAGACAATAAAAGATAAGGATTGTCACCAAGTCAAGAGTTGGCCACCCACTCATCAATTAGTCATCAAATCAATAGTTCCCAATTTTGGCCTATAAAAAGAGGCATTTGCCATGCATTTACGCATCTTGGTTTCCATATCAAGATCATGCTCTTCCTTTCTCTCTTTGTATTGTTTGTATTGCTTATGCTTTGCTTTCATTAATATCAAGTTTATGCCTTTCATTTCCTTTCCTTTACTTAGTTAACTCTTATCTAATTTATGTTCTTATTTTGTTTATTTATTTTTCTTTCTTTCATTATGTCTAGCTAAGTTTATTATGTCAAGGTGAAAAGGTTACACTAATGGTGTAAGAATAAGTATAATGTAAACTTAATATGGACTTTAATGTTTGATACTAACATGTTTTATAATTGTTATCTTGTTCACTCTTTAATACTTTGCTTGTTAAATGACTAATCTTGATTTATGTTATATAACACTTGGTACAACAAATGCTTGACACTTTCATAGCCCATAATGTATGGTATAACCGACACCTGAGCTATGAAAGCAACTTGATTTGTTGTTAACATAAGTTATAATCATGAATGCTTGACGAGATTTACAAGTATTAGCATGACGAGATTTACAAGTACTAGCATTAATTGAATAAGATGACTAATATAATCTTGTTAACAATCTATAATCTTATTGGAACCTCCTTTGTGTGTGGTTTCCAATTAAATAATAAGAGTTTATACTATACTTGTTTGACATACCATTAGTGGATCCTCTAACCTTGACATTTGTTATTATTATTGTTTAATCCTTACATTAATTTTCCATCTCCAAGTTCTCATCATCATCTTCTTCTTCTCTTTCTTTACTATTATTATTATTATTATTATACTCCTTCTTTTTCTTTATTATTATTATTATTATTATTATTATTATTATTATAGTTATTATTGTTATTTTCATTGTTGTTATTATTGATATTACTATTATTATTGTTGTTGTTATTCTTATTGTTGTTGTTGTACTATTATCGTTTATAATTTGTACAATTAACCTCCCTGTGGTTCGACCCCGGTCTTGCCGGGTTATTTATTACTTCGACACTCCTGCACTTGGGAGAAGACATCAATCTTTTAGTCGTGTCAGTAATGTTTAGGTTTTATTTTCATTAATATCAAGTTTATGCCTTTCATTTCCTTTCCTTTAGTAGTTAATGATATGGTTTAACCTTGTTATACAAACCAAGTAAGGTCAGATTCAGATTTAGGCGTAAAAAGCGCAATGGTCCAGGTTTATGGCAACAATTATAAATCTCAATCCGATCGTTAGATCGAGCTAAAATTTTATATGGATTCTCGAGACATGTTTTTCTACTATGGGTTAAACTTTCAAGTCAATTGGAGTTGGAAAAGGCACCACAATACTGGTAAACAAAAGTTGTATGAATTTTGTTATTTACTTCCATTTGACTTGTGGATTTCCTATTTGGTTGGGATTTTTCTCCTACAATGATGTGGCAGCTTCTTTTGAAAATTTTCTAGTTCCACAAGGATCTTTAATGAGTTGCAATATAATCTCCAATTATGGTAAGGATTCATTAATATTTTAGAATCTTTTTTCTTATAAGGATTCCTTATTCATCCTAGCTACACAGAGAAAGAAGGGCTAGTGGTATTTAATGACATATTACCTATTTTTATTATTTTCTTTTTTAATATTTGGGCTTAATTAAAACTTTGTTTTGAGTTAGGATCTAAGGCTTGTTTGGATCTAGTTATGGGCTTTTCAGTTTAAGGTTTTAGGTCAGTTTTAAGTGGACCTCATATAAGTCCACATAAGAGGTCTATTGGGGTTAACTTTTCAAGAACTATTTAAACTTATATAAGCCACAATTTCGGCAGCTTTGATGATAATTACTTCTGAATTTTTTCAGTTTTAATATATGAGAGTGATTCTTGCATTCTTCAGTTCTCGAACAAACTGAATCTGACTTATCGAAGATTAATTGACTTCACGGCGTCATTCTACTCAATCCAATAGTGTTACTATCTTGGGGTAGGTTTTTATTGTGTCACACTCCTATCAAACCTATTTTAGCTTTCTAGGATCATATCTCAATTTTGATTATGGGTTGTGTGACCACGTGATCACGAGGTTTGCATCAGTTGGTATCAGAGCCAGGCTCCAAAACAAGGTCATATCCTTCTATTATTTTCATTTTTTTAGTGTTCCTTTAAGTTTTTCAGTGTTTGCGTCCATTTTCTTGTTCTTCGCGTATACATCATCTAAGCAACAAAAAAAATTGGGTTATATTTCATCTTGTTACTATCTCTAATCATATTAGTATATTATAAAAGAGAGAGAAAGAAAGAGAGAGGGATTAGTTGAAATTTTAAGGATCATTTAATTTTTGCCGTAGAAACACATCTCTTGGTGAACTATAAGCAAACCACCTTGGAAACAATTGAAAATTTATATTCCATTTATTGGGGGAGATATCACATCATATCTCAATTTTGGGCATATTTTGATATTTTTTACTTGAGGTTTTAATTCGAGATTCAATTCTACTATAGAAACACTACTCTTAGAGAACCGTAAGAAAAACACCTTAGAATAAATTAAAACTTCATATTCTATGTATTGGGGATGAGATCGCACCATATGTTAAATTTAGGCTTATTATGATATTGTTTACTTGAGGTTTTAATTCTAGGTTCAATTCTACCACAGAAATACTACTCTTAGGCAACCATAAGCAAAACATCTTAGAATAAATTCAAACTTCATATTCTATATATTAGGGATGAGATCACACAATATGTTAAATTTGAGCTTATTTTGATATCGGCTTCTTGAGGTTTTAATTAGAGGTTCTATTTTACCGCAAATTGGTCATACTTTGGGTACCTAGGCATAACAAAATGACCTATAAACTGATATTTGTTGTTTTCTTGATATCCTAATACTACATATTAAATTCAAGGTCATTTGGATTGCGTTTTTTTTAGGTTACAGAATCAGGTTTTGTCTCGCTATAACCGGTTTGTTTTGTGTTGCCTTTCAAAACTTGTTTTGTTTCTGTTGATTTTGTTCCTTTCAGTATATTATCATCATATTTGGGATATTTGGTTGTTGTTTGAGTCATTCTCATCAATTTTGTACAACAAATACTTCGCACTCTCATAGCCCATATTGTATGGTATAACTGACATTTGAGCTATGAAAAGAACTTGATTTGTTGTTAACATAAGTTATAATCATGAATGCCTGACGAGATTTAGAAATATTATTAGCATTAATCGAATAAGATAACTAATATGATCATGTTAACAATTTATAATCTAATTGGAACCTCCTTTGTGTATAGTTTCCAATTAATAATAAGAGTTTATACTATACTTGTTTGACATACCATTAGTGGATTCTCTAACCTTGACATTTGTTGTTATCATTGTTTAATCCTTATGTTAATCTTCCATCTCAAAGTTCTCATCAACTTCTTCTTTATTACTACTACTACTACTACTACTACTATTACTATTATTGTTGTTATTGTTGTTGTTGTATTATTGTTATCTATAATTTATACAATTAACCTCTTTGTGGTTCGACCCTGGTTTTGCCGGCTTATTTATTACTTCGACACTCTTGTATTTGGGAGAAGACATCAATCTTTTGGTCGTGTCCTAAAGCACCGTCATATGCTGTATGAACAAGCAATTCACACAAGAACTAGTAAGAACACATAATCTATTCTTCCTGAACAAGTAATCATCCATCAAATAAAACTTACCGAAAGCTAAATATCCACATGTATTATAAATCTTAGAAAAGTTAGAATCATTAACATACAATTCTTTCATATATTCAAAACCTAGAAATCTAATATTCATGGTGTTTATAAGAACATACCCACGTGAAAGTGTATTAGCCATTATGTTTTCTTCACCTTACTTATACTTGATCACATAAGGAAAAGTTTCAATGAATTTAACCCATTTTGCATGTCTCCTATTCAACTTATCTTATCCTTTTAATTGCTTCAAGGACTCATAATTTGAATGGACTATGAACTCTTTTAGCCACAAGTAACATTGTCATGTCTCAAGTGCTTTTACTAGCGTATAGAGTTCTTTATCGTAAGTACGATAGTTCAAGGTCACTCCACTTAACTTCTTACTGAAATACATAATAGGTTTCCAATCCTGTATTAAAACAACACCTTTTCCTATTTAAAATGCATCACATTTTATTTCAAATGCTTTCATAAAGTTAGGTAAAGTCAAAATAAGTGCAGAGTATAATTTCTTTTTTAAAAAGACAAAAGCCAATTCTTATTCCTTTCTACATTTAAACCCAACTAACTTTTTAACAACTTCATTCAAGGGTGCAACTATTGTACTGGAATCTTACATAAAATTCCTAACTAGCTAACCCATGAAAACTTCTCACCTTATTTACCGATTTTGGTGCAGGCCAATCTAGGATGGCCTTAACTTTCTTCTCGTCTATCTCGATACCCTATGCAGTTACAACATAGCTAAGAAACATAATTTTCTCTATGCAAAATGTATCCTTTTTAAAATTAGCATATAATTTCTCACTACACAACACATAATGTATATTATATAAATGATCAAGATGCTCAGTTAAGTTCTTGTTATAGATAAAAATGTTATCAAAATACACAATCACAAACTCACATATGAATGCATACAACACATAATTCATTAAATGTATAAACATACTAGGTGCATTTGTAAGTTCAAATAACATTACTAACCATTAACACAAACCATGCTTCATCTTCAAAGTTATTTCCCGCTCATGACCTCTTTTCATTCTAA
>NW_011502180.1:0-24716 GCF_000495115.2 Populus euphratica
CATATGAAAGTTGTAGAACTATGTCTTACCTTTCTATCCATATAAAATAGACCTAAATCTGAGATCTATAGCTCGAGATATGACCCAATTACCGAACAGTATTTCGGTTTAGACTTCACCGGCATCTCTTTTCTAAGATTGGTCATCTCTTTGTCCTTTCAATTTTTATTCTTAAATTCATCAATCAATCCTTTCATTTATATGATAGGCTTGCATTTAAAATGAACATTTACCATAAATTAAAAGTATCTTATATTATTAGATACGTTATTATAAAACATGTTTTAGTTAAGGAGTTATTGATACTTCAAGTGCAAAATGATGACCTAAAACCTTGATAAAAATGCACTTTTAAGTATTAATCAGCTTGTTAAATGGTTAATCTAGATTTATGTTGTATAATTCTTGATATAATAAATACTTGGAACTTTCATAGCCCAACCATATGGTATAACCAACACTTGTGCTATGAAAGGAACTTGATTTGTTGTTAACTTAAGTTATAATCATAAATACCTGACAACATTTACAAGTATTAGCATTATTCAAATAAGATAACTAATATAATTATGTTAACAACTTATAATCCGATTGGAACTTTCTTTGTGTGTGGTTTCCAGTTGAGTAATAAAAAGAGTTTATACTATACTTGCTTGAAATATCATTGGTGGATTTTTTAACCTTGATAATTATTTTATCCTTGTTTAATCCTTATATTAATCTTATATCTCAAAGTCCTCTTCAACTTATCATCATCATCATCATCATCATTTGTAATTTATATAGTTAATCTCTCTGTGGTTCAACCTCGGTCTTGCCGAGTTATTTATTATTTTGATATTTCTGCACTTGGAAGAGGATATCAATCTTTTGGTTGTATCAAGATGACACCACTAGTATCGTTGAGAAAATTATAATGAGATGAATCAAATGACATTAAGGAAGGTTACCAACAGTGATCAAAGTGGGCCACATAAGTCGTCTAAAGAAAAATGAGCCCCTATATATTTAGATAGCTCTTGTAGCGCACTCCAGTCAATTATTGTAGGGCATGCAACATCGAGAACAATGAGTTTGCCTCTTGAGTAGTGGTGAAAATGAGTTTTGAATTTAATCATAAAATTATGATTATAAGATTCAAGAGACGCCACCTAGTATTATGGTTATTAGGAAACTTATGGTCTGCAAGAGTCTATGTAAGGGACTAGTTGTGTAAGGAAAAGACATATCACCCTCAGTGCACCTTACCTAAGGTAAACTAAACTGTTATTTGATTGTTATTCTAAGTTATGTTTTTGTATATTGGTCTTATCTAAGGTTCAAGGTAGATCTCCCTTCATAAGGAAGTCTCTACCATACTAGGTTAAATCCTAACTATTTTAAGGTTTAAATTTTAGCATTGCATTTTTTTTTTTATCTTTAATATCTTAGGGTATGCTCTACAATGTAGTTTTATACCTTTAAATACTAAATTCTACAGCTAAATTCTATCACTTTAAACATATAGTTAACAAAATGATTGGTGAAAGATTTTTTATATTATGATCAAACTTTAACGGATAATCATAAATTGGTTATAATACTAATTTTACATTTTAAAACATGAGAAAGATACATTTTTTGTGTTTTTATGAAATTTTGCTTGGAAAACTTGTAGGACTTGGTTGTGTGTATGAAAACAAAAAAAAAAATTGTGTTTTTTAAATAAGAATTTTTTATTTATTTTTTATTTTTTCAAAAATTTCAAAGAAAACCAAGTATTTTTTACTAGGTTCATATCTTACAGTGTAAGTCAATGGCCCGATATTGAACAAAATTGATAGAAAAACATGCGAGAAAATCTCAAATATTTTTTTCAAGTGACCCTTGGAATTTTTTCACTTTTTTTTTGTTATATTATTATATAATATTATATTATTATTATATAGGCTGGGCCAGATCTAACCCAACCATCTAGGCTGGACCTAGCCGGGTCATGTTGGGCCGACAAACAGCCTAATATACTCTCTCTCTCTCTCTCTCTCTCTCTCTCTCTCTATTGGGCTAGGCTGAAATGGGTCTAGCCCATGCATTATATGGTCACTGGCCAGGCCTTGTGACCATGCTAATTATATTTACCTTTTATATACAGTGGCTTGTTTTGTTGCAGAGAGAAAAAGAAAACTTATTTGATATAAGGGGAAATAGTTGGTTGGTCGTGTGCATGGGATTGTTGTGACGCTGATGGTGGCATCACTAAGGAGACACAACAGAAAAAAGGGAGGAAAACCAGTGGGGAGGAATAAAAAAATAAGGATTGAGGAGAAAGTTTTTTGCCAACTTTGAACCTAAATTTCTTCTCCAATGCATGAAATCCACCCCTATTTATAGAGGGTGGAAGAGGGACACTTTCTTTATTTTGAAAAAAAAATTATTGTCTTTTGATTTAAATCGAAAGGACCCCAACCGTTGGTTCAAAGTTGTTATCATGGTCTCAAAAAGTTGCAATTAAAGGCTATCTAAGTTGTCCATTTTAGGGCCATACCGCGGTCGCTACAATGTCAATAAGCTAAAATAAACCATTCCGAGGTATAATTAAATGTTAGGTCATTGATTAATACTTAAAAGTGCATTTTTATGAAGGTTTTATATCATCACTTTGCACTTGAAGTATCAATAACTCCTTAAATAAAGCATGTTTTATAATAACATATCTAATAATATAAGATGCCTTTAATTTATGATAAATATTTATTTTAAATGCAGGCCTATCACATAAATGAAAGGATTGATTGATGAGTTTAAGAACTAAAATTGAAAGGACAAATAGATGGCCAAACTTAGAAAAGAGATGTCGGTGCACTCCAAACCGGAACATTAAGTTCTTCAAGTCATCAATCAATCCTTTCATTTATGTGATAGACCTGCATTAAAAATAGACATTTACCACAAATTATAGGTATCTTATATTATTAGATACATTATTATAAAACATATTTTAGTTAAGGAGTTATTGATATTTCAAGTGCAAAATCATGATATAAAACCATGATAAAAATGCACTTTTAAGTACTAATCACACCCCCCAACCAGCTTATTACTAGTCCCTAGTAATCAAAGCATTAAAATAGAAATTTTTTTTGCAAATTTCACAAAGCAAGGTATTCATCATTTAACTTCCATTAATCCATCCAGATAAACAAACTCTCATTAAATTTATATATCTGCTCAATACCTCTTAACAAGATATTAATAAACCTTTCTTTTGTGCTCAATGTATCAACACATAATTATGGGGCTTTTCTTGGAAGAAAACAAAATTTTTGTTCTAATGTTTAAGGTTAACTTCCTTGGGTTGGGATTACTATTTTTGTCTTTTTTTTTTCTTTTTTTTTTTTTTAACTCTATATACATATACTTTAAAAACATCATGCATCTTTAACCCATGTAACGAGCTTTCAGCTAATGACTCCCAGACCAGTTGGTCTTAGGGCATTAGGTGTTAAGACACCCCTACGAGCTTAGTAACTCGGGTCACAGATACTGATATGTAGATAGTGCAATGTTTGATTCCCTTAAGCTTTTCTCCTCAACCCATGTAACAAGCGTTGGGCCAATAGCTCCCAAGTCAGTTGACTTTAGGGTATTAGGTGTTAAAACACTCCTTCGGACTTAATTGCTTAGGTTAGGGAGGCTACGAAACCAAACTTATCTACATTTTTATTATCATCATTTTTTTTCTTTTTTTCTTTTTTTTTTCTTTTTTTTTTCATGTTTTTGTTTTTTTAATTATATACAATCCCTTTCCCTTAGTTGTTACCTTTAACAAAAGAACATAAATAATGTAATAATCCAATATGCAACCCACAATCATATGTTAAAGTGTGTGTGTGTAAATTAAGGTTTAAAAATACATGTTAAATAAGTATATGAGCAGAATTAAGTGGTAACAATACGAGAGTTTGTAAACCTGAATATTTCAGGAAGTATTATAATAGACCTTGTTAAGAATGGTTACTAAGATGCGTCTCAAGAGTCACTTTAACAAAAGAACTCTTTTACTCTGCCATCCTAGTAACAACAATTATGCACATGCTTTATGAAATGAAAAACAATTTTTTTTTTATCAACTACTACCCTCTCCCCCCAACCAAAACGAGACATTGTCCTCAATGTTATTATTATTATTTTTTTTTATCAACTACTACCCTCTCCCCCCAACCAAAACGAGACATTGTCCTCAATGTTTTAAGGTAGAAAGATAGAGTATAGAAGATATCACCTGAAATAACGAACACCGACAAACCTGAAACACACTAAAACAAAAATAAGAAATAACAAAACACAATAATAAAACCAAAAGACACAAAAATTCACAAATGAAGGCTCAAATCCAATCTAAGCTTTTTACTGCTTCCCGTAGATGACCAATTTATGCGACTCATGGAAGGATCAATCACAGGAATGAAAGATTGTAGTTGGTCAATCAACTGTTCAGCAGTAGCAGCAGAGATTATGATTTGTCGTGCAGAAGATGTTAGAAATTCCTGTTCCACAGCATGATCAAGAAAAGACAACAATTTATCATAATAACCATTAACATTTAACAAACCTATGGGTTTATGGTGAATGTGCAATTGAGCCCAAGAGGAAATATGAAAGATCTCTTCCAATGTGCCTAGACCACCTGGTAAAGCAATGAAGGCATCAGCATGGTTAAACATTGCATTCATTCGAGCCGACATTGTGGAGACCTGAAGTTCCTCTCCAATTGTTTTTCCAATGATGTCCCCTTGTGCCAAAGCTTCAGGGACGACCCCCAAAACTTGACTACCTCCTAAAAATGCAGCTATTGACACACCTCCCATTAACCCAAGACTGCCTCCCCCATACACTAAATGAATCTTTCTCTCAGCTAGCACTTGACCAAGATGATTTGCTGATTCTAAAAACTCCTTTTCTTTCCCAGGACTAGATCCACCGAAAACACAAATATTTCTTATTTGATGACTTGAGGAACTTGCCATTTCTACACACTTCTGTATTTGTTGAATGTATGGGTTGAGTAGAAATGAAAGGAAGGAAAAGAGGGTTTTATAGATGAGAAAGTAGAAAGGCAATCATAACATCTATATGTAGGCCAGCTAGAGTCTGACACACTCTCTCTCTCTTTTTATTTATTTATTTATTTACTTTTGAAAAAAAACATGTGTATGTACAGGTAGTTGTGATTGTGGCTCACATCTTCCCTTGGTTTTACGTCCAAGAACGGCTTAAACGCCCTCTATGGGTCGGGGATAGGCTTCCTATCCAGTTTTCTTAAAAACTGGCAAACAAGGTCTTTTTTAGTCAGATTCCCAAGACTAAGTCGATCATGTTCTTTATGAAATAGTGGCCATAAATCATGAATTGCACGATGCTTATCTTGACTATGATGAGACTTAAGAGTCAATAGAAGATTATCTAAAGACTCTCTGTGTTTTGAAATAAATCCCACCTTCTGACAATTTTCACAGTTTTTGCGGAATGCATCTGACTCCTTGAATATGATGGGTCAGTAAAATTCACTTTGTAAGATTTCTACAATCCTCTTTTTTGATGAAAAATGATCCCCATATGCCTTAGAGTGACAAAATTTAATGAAATTACTTACCTCATTGTCGAGAATGCATTTTTGAAATATTTGATCAGGACAATAATTGAATAAGTAAGGGTCATCCCAATAAAAATTTTGCTCATTGCTCAAAAATTTTCTTTTGTCTTCTATACTCCAATGAGTTGGCAAAAATCCTGAAGCAAGAAAATTGATATTTTTAGCAAACCAAGGCATTGAATTAAGAGAAAGTAGAGATTCATCAGGAAAGTAATCATCGATTGGTGTGATGTCGGGTGTCGAATCTGTTGTCACTTTTGATAAAAGATCCGCATCAACCTTTTCAGTGCCTT
Source organism: Populus euphratica (assembly GCF_000495115.2). Taxonomy (NCBI): domain Eukaryota; kingdom Viridiplantae; phylum Streptophyta; class Magnoliopsida; order Malpighiales; family Salicaceae; genus Populus; species Populus euphratica. The sequence goes on from NW_011502180.1 coordinate 5,926, forward strand.
TTTCATCCTCAATTTCTTCCTGATTGGTCATGGCATGAGAAAATGGAAGTGCTGGCGGAGAATCAGTCGTTTCTTTGCAATTTTCAGATTCAACCCCTTCCTTTCCCTTAGAGGTTGACTCATCATCTTTCTCATAAGATTCAAGAATTGGTTTTTGAATAACCTTTCCACTATAAAAAGTGATGACTGATTTGACTTGACCCATGTGTTAACTTCCATAACTACTTGCATTTGCATTGTATTGCCCCTTAGGATTTTGTTGTGGTTGAGATGGAAACTTACCTTGCTCTTGAAAATTGAGAGCAGATGTGAATTTTGCAAGAGTATCTTTAAAATCTGTTATGCTTTGAGCAAGTTGAGTGTTGATTGTCTCTTGCTTTTCAATGAATGCATGCAAAGTTTCCTCAAAATTTCTTGTAGGAGGTGGAGCATAAGGAGGTGCATATCCATGATAATTTTGGAAATTATGATGTGCTTGAAACTGTGGTTGTGAAGTTTGTGCATTGTCACTCTTCCAACTAAAATTTTGGTGATTTCTCCAACCAGGGTTGTATGTTTGGGAGTATGGGTTGTGGTTGGCCCTTTGGAAACTATTTAAAGCATGGGCTTGTTCATGGAGACATTCCTTAAAAGAAGGCAAGGTTGGACAATCGTTGGTTGAGTGTTCATTTGTTTCACAGATTTGACACACAATGTTTTCAACAGATTTTACTTGACCACTCTTTTTCAATTCTAGTGCCTCGACTTTTCTAGCTAAAGATGCAAACTTGGCTTGAAGGTCATGATCTTCCCTAAGGTTGTACATACCTCCACTAGATGTATGAGGTTGAGTTTTACTCAGTGCCTCATATGTACCCGCGGTGTCCCAATTTTGAGCATTTTCAACTAACAAGTCTAAGTACTCCATTGCTTCATCAGGGTCTTTATCTTCAAAAGTTCCATTGCACATCAATTCAACCATTTGCCTATCTTTAGGTGTTAACCCTTCATAGAAATGTGAAACCAATCTCCATGTTTCAAAACCATGATGAGGGCAAGTATTAAGCAAGTCTCGACACCTATCCCAACATTTGTAAAATGTTTCTCCTGGTTTTTGAGTGAAAGTGGTGATTTGTCTCTTGAAAGAGTTTGTTCTATGAGATGGGAAAAACTTCTTTAAAAATTGTTGTTGCATTTCATCCCAAGCACGAATGGATTCTGGTCTTAAATTTTGTAGCCATGTTTTAGCTTTATCTTTTAATGAAAAAGGAAAAAGCTTTATACCAAGTGAAAGTGCCATACATTATGAGCTATGAAAGTGCCAAGCATTTGTTGTACCAAGTGTTATACAACATAAATCAAGATTAGTCATTTAACAAGCAAAGTATTAAAGAGTGAACAAGATAACAAATATAAAACATGTTAGTATCAAACATTAAAGTCCATATTAAGTTTACACTATACTTGTTCTTACACCATTAGTGTAACCTTTTCACCTTGACATAACTAACTTAGCTAGACATAATGAAAGAAAGAAAAATAAATAAACAAAATAAGAACATAAATAAGATAAAAGTTAACTAAGTAAAGGAAAGGAAATGAAAGGCATAAACTTAATATTAATGAAAGCAAAGCATAAACATTACAAAAAATACAAAGAGAGAAAGGAAGAGCATGATCTTGATCTGAAAACCAAGATGCCTAAATGCATGGCAAATGCCTCCTTTTATAGGCCAAAATTGGGAACTATTGATTTGATGACTAATTGATAAGTGGGTGGCCAACTTTTGACTTGGTGACAATCCTTATCTTCTCTTGTCTGCCCAAAATGTCATGGATAACGTCAAAATTGGAGCCAGTTGTAAACATGAAAGTTGTAGGCAATTGTCTCAACTTTCTTGTGTAAACATTTCAGCTCATTTGGACTTCTAGAACTCCAGATATGGCCAAAATATCTAACAGTGCTCGGGCTGGAAGACAGATTCGAGCTTCTTTGTTGTTGCTACAATTTGGACTTGATAATGGCCTTTTTAGATCTTAGGCTCCATATGAAAGTTGTAGGCCTATGTCTTATCTTTCCATCCATATAAATTGGACCTAAATCTGAGATCTGTAGCTCCAGATATGACCCAATTACCGAACAGTGTTTCGGTTTGGATTGCACCGACATCTCTTTTCTAAGTTTGGCCATCTCTTTATCCTTGCAATTTAAGTTCTTCAAGTCATCAATCAATCCTTTCATTTATGTGATAGGCCTGCATTAAAAATAGACATTTACCACAAATTAAAGGTATCTTATATTATTAGATATATTATTATAAAACATGCTTTGGTTAAGGAGTTATTGATACTTCAAGTGCAAAATGATGATATAAAACCATGATAAAAATGTACTTTTAGGTACTAATCAATAGCCTTTATGATTGCTGGAGTAATCAAGAAAGACACATCGTGTAGATTTAAAATCTAACTTTGATCGACCAAATAGTGTAAGCAAGGGATAGCAGGAACATCCAAACACTCGTAAGGAGTCATAAGTAGAGTAGAGCCAAAAACCACTTCATACGGTGATATGTAACCCAAGACTGAAGTTGGTAAGTGATTAATTAGGAACATTGTAGTATGAAATGCTGCAGTCCAGAATTTTATTGGAATAAAAGTGTGTGATAACAGGGTTAATCTTGTTTCTAAAATATGTCGATGACTCGTTCGGCTAATCCATTTTGTTCTAGTGTTCCTGGATATGAAATTCTATGAATGATGCCATTAGTTTTGAAAAGATTCAGCAGACTTTGATTAACAAACTCACCACCTCCATCGCTTTGAAATATTTTAACATGAGTATCAAACTGTGTTTCCATTTGCTTGAGAAAGGAAGGAAATATATTGCTCCGTCAGATTTTCGATTCATAGAAAATAACCATTTATGCCAGGAATTCTCATCAACAATAATTAAATAGAATTGGTTTCCATCATAAGAGAGGACAGATGCAGGACCCCAGACATCTGAATGCAGTGTATGCAGAAAAGCAGTAGCATATGATTTTCTAGATTCAAATGGTAATGTTGTTGATTTTCCCAAAACACAACTTTCATAAAAAACATTTTGTTTATCCATAGATGTTAAACATAACTTTGTGAGAATTCTGGCTTGAGGGTGGCCCAGTCGTGAATGCAATAAGTTGTTGGACACTTTATTTGCTAAAAAACTAACTGGAATTGTGGAGAATTGTTGCAGATTGATCGGATATAACCCATCCTTGATGAAACCTTTAAGAATTACCTGTTTTTTCTTCATGTCCTTAAGAATAAAACCCCATGAATAAAATAGAAAATAACAGTTATTATCTCTTGTGAATTAAGATACAAATAATAGTTTCTTCTTAATTGCAGGAGCCATAAGAACATCATTTAGCTTGAGATTGGTAGTGGGAATAGTAATGTTTCCAGTACCAGTGATAGGCAAGCCCTGACCATTTCCAACCATAACAGAGTTATTTCCAGGATAAGAGATAATACCTTGGACTTCATTTGTGTCAAACGTTATATGCTAGTTTGCTCTAGTGTCAGAATACTATGTCTCTGCTGCAATTTCACCAATTTTAACTACAGCAAAGGCCTTGTATTGATCAGCTTCTTCATCAGATGCGAAACATCCATCTGCTTTATGATTAGGTCCCCCACATCGAAAACAAGTGATGCTACCATATCCACGATTACTGTTATGTGAGATTTATTTCTGACGAGTCCTAGTGAAGCTTTCATTTTGGTGAGGAAAATGAGTCTCTTTAGCTCGTGATGGAGTGTTGTTATTGGGATTTCTCCCAGTGAAGCTGCGAAGATTGTGACCACGAGTGCTAGTGTTTATCCATGGCTTTAAGTTTGTATGGCCATGATTTGTATAAAAAGCCATAGAAAGAGCAGTTGCTTGTGCTCCTTGAATTCGAATTTCAAAGTCACGGAGTTTGCCAATAACTCCTTCAAGAGATGGAAAGGTCTCTCTAGCATTTAATGTTGCTACTATAGGATCAAATTCAAATCCTAATCCTCGAAGAATACAAATGATGAATTCATCATCATCCATTGTTTACCTGCACCATAAAGAGACTGAGCCAAAGCTTTTGCTTTGTGTAAATAATCTTTTAGTGAAGAGGTACCTTTTATCAGAGATTGTAGTTCGCCTTTGATTTGTTGGATGCGATCTCGAGTGTGAGTGCCATAAAGGGTCTTTAACACTTGTCATACATCATGCGAAGATTCACTATTGATGACTTGAGAAAAAAGATCCATCAGATAGTGAACTGTTGATCCATCCAAGGATCATTTGGTCCGTGCGTAGCCATACTACTGCAGGAGGATTTGTTTGCAATTCACCATTCTCACTAATGATAGTTGATTCTGGGCAGGGAACTTTATCCTTCACATATCCAAAGAGTCCATAGCCACATAAAATAGGAATAACCTATGCTTTCCATAAAAGATAATTGTTTAAAGCGAGCTTGATGGAGATATCAGGCAGATGTGATTTTAGGAGTGTAATCTCAAGAGAAGCAGGGAACATTGTTTGAATTGAAGAAGAGGATGCCATAGTGATAAAAGGCTCTGATACTATATAGGAAAGCTGAACTTGTATTTGTGTATATTATTCATGCCTTTAAATAGGCATTTCATACATTACAGGTCATTGATTCTTACTATATATATTCATGATTTGATGCAGGAATTATGAAAATCATGAAGTAAATGAAATGAAGAATTATAACAGGAAATCTCTCAATAAAGTGATGTATGCGGAAGATCCATGCAGGATTTGTGCACTTGAATCCTACATGGAATCTCTGCATATATTTTCATATCTTTTTGGTTTCTTAAAGACCGAACATTGGCAGTCACTTTATTTACTCATTATGAAAAAAAAATCTTATAGTATCATCATGCATTACTCATTATGATATCCATTTTTTGGATTTTCAAAATGTGAGAAAGATACAATTTTTGTTCTTTTTTTTTATGAAAAATATGCTTAGAAAAATTTTAGAATTTGGCCATATGCATGAAAATAATTTTTTTAAGAGAAAATTAATTTAAATATTTTTTGAGATTTTTCTTGAAATATTTCAGAAAAAACTAGGTATTTTTGTAACACCCTCAAATTATAATATCATGAAAACTCCCAACATTTCTTTAACAATGTCAAGTATTGGGTAATATATCTAAAATTATGGGATTTTTTTTTTGAAAATTTTGGCAGTGTTTCCTCTACTATTGTTGGTACCAAGTTATCGACAACACTTCTATTATATGTCATTACGACTTCCATCTTAATCCAATCATCCTGGATCATATTTCATTTATCAAACAATAACTCAATATTTATATTTATCAATATATGCAAGTCTTGTAATATGCATCAGTAAATCAACATAAATGTACTATCACATTCATCATTAAACGTAATAAATTCTAACTAACTATGTATAAGCCTTTAAACTATGTAAATACAACATTAAGATTAAGAGTCATATTATATTTATAATAAATCTTATCTTATCATTTTGAAAATGATTTGGTCATACTATCAATTATACATATATATAATACATCCACTATATATTACATCTTCGATTTAATTTTTACAACACAAAAGGATTTACATTCAAAGTAAAGACATGACAATTACATTTCAAAATATAAATAGGAGAATTCCTATATCTAACGATCTGCATCACCTCGCGGTGTACCTGTTTCAATAATAATCATATTAATTAACTTACTCACTATAGTAGTCTAATATTAATTAATTACTCTTAACCTTTGAAATTGAATTTTCAATCTAACTTAATTCCTTAATTTACATAATATTTTCAAAATTTAGAAATCCAGCTAACTCATTTTAATTACCAAATAAATCTAACTCTTCCATATAATTACTCAAAAATTTGGTTTCCTTCTTGGTCACCAATAGATCTAGTACTTCCATTCAAATTACCCATCATCTGGCTAACCTTTTTTTGTTAGCCAATCAATCTGGTAATTCCATATGAATTACTCCTTATCGGGTTAACCTTTTTGTTAACCAATAAACCCGATAATTCTCTTGATTACCCAAAAATTCGGCTAACCCATTTCGGTTACCAGAATCAATCCAGTAATTCAGATGAATTACCCAGCATTTGGTTAACCTTTTTTATTAGCCAATCAATTTGGTAATTCCATTCAAATTACCCCGCATCCGGCTAACCTCTTTTATTAGCCAATCAATCCGGTAATTCCATTTGAATTACCTAACATCCGGCTAACCCTTTTTATTAGCCAAGCAATCCGGTAATTCCATACCAATTACCCCATATCTGGTTAACCTCTTTGTTAACCAATAAAACCTAATAATTCCATATAATTTTCCGGTAATTCACATAATCATAACTCCATTTATTCATTTGCTCCATTCATTTAATATCAATTAACTAAGCAACATAGATTATTAGAAAAACTAAAAATAACAAAATAAGGTGACGAATCACCTACCTTCTGCTCGGGATGACCCAGCTTCTCTTGTCTGATAACCAACTCTAGACACAACTCCTGAATCAATCAAGTATCATTATATCATTAGTCCATCAATATTTTTTCTTATATGCCGAAACAAAAGGCACGTTGATTAATACTTAAAAGTGCATTTTTATAAAGGTTTTATATCATCATTTTGCACTTGAAGTATCAATAACTCCTTAACTAAAGCATGTTTTATAATAATGTATCTAATAATATAAGATATCTTTAATTTATGGTAAATATTCATTTTAAATACAGGTTTATCATATAAATGAAAGGATTGATTGATGAATTTAAGAACTGAAATTGAAAGGACAAAGAGATGACCAAACTTAGAAAAGAGATGTGAGTGCAAATCCAAACCGGAACACTATTCGATAATTGGGTCATAACTGGAGCTGTAGATCTCAGATTTATGTTTACTTTATATGGATGGAAAGGTAAGACATAGACATACAACTTTGATACAGAGCCCAAGACTTAAAAAGGCCATTTTCAAGTCCAAATTGTAGCAACAACAAAGAAGTCTGAATCTGTCTTCTATCCCGAGCAATGTTCAGTGTTTGGCCCATATATGGAGTTTTAGAAGTCCAAATGACCTGAATGTTTTACACAAAAAAGATGAGATAATTTTCTACAACTTTCATGTTTTCAAGTGGCTCTAATTTAGACGTTATCAATGATGTTTTGGGCAGATAAGAGAAAATAAAGATTGTCACCAAGTCAAGAGTTGGTCACCCACTTATCAATTAGTCATCAAATCAATAGTTCCCAATTTTGGCCTCTAAAAGGAGGCATTTGCCATGCATTTAGGTATCTTGGTTTCCATATCAAAATCATGCTCTTGCTTTCTCTCTTTGTATTTTTTGTAATGTTTATGCTTTGCTTTCATTAATATTAAGTTTATGTCTTTCACTTCCTTTCCTTTACTTAGTTAACTCTTATCTTATTTATGTTTTTATTTTATTTATTTATTTTTATTTCTTTTATTATGTTTAGCTATGTTTATTATGTCAATGTGAAAAAGTTACACTAATGTGTAAGAATAAGTATAGTGTAAACTTAATATAGACTTTAATGTTTGATATTAACATGTTTTGTATTTGTTATCTTGTTCACTCTTTAATACTTTGTTTGTTAAATTTCTAATGTTAATTTATGTTGTATAACACTTGGTACAACAAATACTTGGCGCTTTTATAGTTCATACTGTATGGTATAACTGACACCTGAGCTATGAAAAGAACTTGATTTGTTGTTAACATAAGTTATAATCATGAATGCTTGACGAGATTTACAAGTATTAGTATTAATCGAATAAGATGACTAATGTAATCATGTTAACAATCTATAATCTGATTGAAAACTCCTTTGTGTGTGATTTTCAATTGAATAATAAGAGTTTATACTATACTTGTTTGACATACCATCTCAAAGTTCTCATCTTCTTCTTCTTCTCCATCTCTTTCTTTATTATTATTATTATTACTACTGCTGCTACTATTACTACTGCTGCTACTACTATTATTGTTATTATTGTTGTTGTTGTTATTGTTATTGTTATTGTTATATTATTGTCATTTATAATTTATACAATTAACCTCTTTGTGGTTCAACCCCGTCTTGTCGGGTTATTTATTACTTCGACACTCTTGCACTTGGGAGAAGACATCAATCTTTTAGTTGTGTTAAGTTTTTGGCGTTGTTGCTGGGGAGGTAAATTCTTGTATAAATTATAGCATTTGTTTCTTGTATCTTCTTTCTTTTTCTTTTGTTTTCTTTTTTCTTTTCCTACACGTGCATGAGAGTGTGGTCATGTACATCAAATGGTAGACTTTGTAGGGCATCCTCATCATCTTTAGAAAATATGACCGAAGAAGATAATCAATCACTTCATAATGAGAATAATGAAAATAACCGTGTTAGAACACTTAGAAACCACATGAATCCTATAAGAACAAGTGCACCATCATGCATAGTTTTTCCTCCTGATGCATCTCATTTTAATTTTAAGTGAGACATTATTCAACTTTTACCTTCTTTTCATGGCTTAGATTTAGAACATTCATACTTGCATTTAAGGAAATTTAAGGAGGTTTGCAACACATATAACGATTCAAATTGTAGCATGAACACCATTAGATTAAAGCTTTTTCCTTTTTCATTAAAAGATAAAGTTAAAACATGGCTATAAAATTTAAGACCAGGATCCATTCATGCTTTGGATGAAATGCAACAACAGTTTTTAAAGAAGTTTTTCCCATCTCATAGAACAAACTCTTTCAAAAGATAAATCACTACTTCCACTAAAAAACCAGGAGAAATATTTTATCAATGTTGGGATAGGTATCGAGACTTGCTTAATACTTGCCTTCATTATAGTTTTGAAACATGGAGATTGGTTTCACATTTTTATGAAGGGTTAACATCTAGAGATAGGCAAATGGTTGAATTGATGTGCAATAGAACTTTTGAAGATAAAGACCCTAATGAAGCAATGGAGTACTTAGACTTGTTAGTTGAAAATGCTCAAAATTAGGACACCATGGGTATTTATGAGGTACCGAGTAAAACTCAACCTCATACATCTAGTGGAGGTATGCATAACCTTAGGGAAGATCATGACCTTCAAGCCAAGTTTGTATCTTTAGCTAGAAAAGTTGAGGCACTAGAATAAAAAAAAGGTGATCAATTAAAATCTATTCAAGACATTGCGTGTCAAATCTGTGAAACAAATGAACACTCAACCAATGATTGTCCAACCTTGCCTTCTTTTAAGGAATGTCTCCATAAACAAGCCTATGCTTTAAACAATTTCCAAAGGCCTAATTATAACTCATACTCGTAAACATATAACACTGGTTGGAGAAATCACCAAAATTTTAGTTTGAAGAGTGACAATGCATAAACTTCACCACCATAATTTCAAGCACACCATAATTTCTAAAATTCTCATGGATATGCACCTTCTTATGCTCTACGTCCTATAAGAAATTTTGAGGAAACTTTATATATATTTATTGAAAAGCAAGAGACAATCAACACTCAACTTGCTCAAAATATAACAGATTTTAAAGATACTCTTGCAAAATTCACATCTGCTCTTAGTTTTTAAGAGAAAGGTAAGTTTCCATCTCAACCATAAAAAAATCTCAAGGGGCAATACAATGCAAATGTAAGCAGTCCTAGAAGTCAACACATGGATCAAGTTAAATCAATCATCATTCTTTGTAATGGTAAGGTTATTCAAAAACTAATTCTTGAACCTTGTGAGAAAGATGATGAGTCAATCTCTAAGGGTAAGGAAGGGGTTAAATCTGAACATTGCAAAGAAAAGATTGATTCCCCTCTAGCACTTCTATTTTCTCATGCCATAACCAATCAAGAAGAAATCAAGGATGAAAAAGGCACCGACAATATTGATGCAGATCTTTTATCAAAAGTAACAACAGATTCGACACTCGACATCACATCAATCAATAATTACTTTCCTGATAAATCTCTACTTTCTCTTAGTTCAATGCCTTGTTTAGCTAAAAATATCAATTTTCTTACTTCAGGATTTTTGCCAGCTCACTAAAGTACCGAAGACAAAAGACAATTTTTGAGCAACGTGTAAATTTTTTATTGGGATGACCCTTACTTATTCAATTATTGTCCTGATCAAATATTTCAAAAATGCATTCCCGACAATGAGGTAAGTAATTTCATTAAATTTTATAACTCTAAGGCACGTGGGGATCATTTCTCGTAAAAAAAAAGGACTGTAGAAATCTTTCAAAGCGGATTTTACTGGCTCACCATATGCAAGGAATCACGTGCATCCCGCCAAACCTGTGAAAATTGTCAAAAGGTAGGATTTATTTCAAAATACAAAGAGTCTTTAGATAATCTTCTATTTACTCTTAAGTCTCATCATAGTCGAGATACGCATCGTGCATTCATGACTTATGAACCCATTTTCATAAAGAACATGCTTGACATAGTCTTGGGAATTTGACTAAAAAAGACTCTGTTTGCCAGGTTTTAAGAAAACTGGATGGGAAGCCTATCCCTGACCCATAGAATGTGTTTAAGTTGTTCTTGAATGTAAAACAAAGGGAAGATGTGAGCCACAATCACAACCACCTATACATATATATTTTTTTAATAAATAAATAAAGAGAGAGAGTGTGTGTGTGTGAGAGATAGACTCCAGCTAGCCTATATATAGGTGGTATGATTGCCTTTTTAATTTCTCATCTGTAAAATCCTCTCTTCCTTTCTTTCATTTCTACTTAACCTATACATTCAACAAATATAGAAGTGTGTAGAAATGACAAGTTCCTCAGGTCATCACATGAGAAATATTTGTGTTTTCGGTGGATTTAGTGCTAGGAAAGAAAATGAGTTTTTAGAATCAACAAATCATCTTGGTCAGGTGCTAGTTGAGAGAAACATTCATTTCATGTATGGGGGAGGCAGTTTGGGTTAATGAGAGATGTGTCAATAGCTGCATTTTTAGGAGGTAGTCAAGTTTTGGGGGTCGTCCCGAAGCCTAAGCACAAGGGGACATCATCGGAAAAATAATTGGAGAGGAATTTCAGGTCTCCATAATGTCTGCTCGAATAAATGTAATGTTTAACCATGTTGATGCCTTCATTGCTTTACCAGGTGGTCTAGGCATATTGGAAGAGATCTTTCATATTTTCTCTTGGGTCCAATTGCACATTCACCATAAACTCATAGGTCTGTTAAATGTTAATGGTTATTATGATAAGTTGATGTCTTTTCTTGATCATGCTGTGGAAAAAGAATTTCTAACATCTTCTGCACGACAAATCATAATCTCTGCTGCTACTGCTAAATAATTGATTGACCAACTACAATATTTCATTCTTGTAATTGATCCCTCAATGAGTCGTATAAATTGGTCATTTAAAGAAAGCTCTAAAAAGCTTAGATTAGATTTGAGTTTTTATTTGTAAATTTTTTGTGTCCTTTTATTTTATTATTGTATTTTGTTATTTTTTATTTTTGTTTAAGTGTGTTTCAGGTTTGTTAGTGTTTGTTATTTCAGGTGATATCTTCTATACTCTATTTTTTTACCTTAGAACATTGAGGACAATGTCTCATTTTGGTTAGGGGGAGAGGGTAGTAGCTAAAATAAAATAAAATTAACTAATTGTGTTTTTTATTTTATAAAGCATATGCAAAATTATTGTTACTATAATGGTAGAGTAAAGGAGATCTTTTTATGACTCTTGAGACACATCTTAGTAACCATTCTTAATAAGGTCTATCATAATACTTCTTGAAATATTTAGGTTTACAAACTCCCGCATTGTTATCACTTAATTCTGCTCATATACTCATTTAACATGTATTTTTAAATCTTAATTTATACACACACACACTTTAACATATGATTGTGGGTTGCACATTAGATTATTACATTATTTATATTCTTTTGTTAAAGGTAACAACTAAGAAAAAATGATAGTATATAATTTAAAAAAACACAAAAAGAAAAAGAAAAAAAAATGATGATAATAAAAATATAGATAAATTTGGTTTTGTAACCTCCTTAACTTAAGCAATTAAGCCTAAGGGGGTGTTTTAACACCTAATACCCTAAAGTCAACTGACTTAGAAGCTATTGGCCCAACACTTGTTAGATGGGTTGAGGAGAAAAGCTTAAGGGAATCAAACATTGCACTATCTACATATCAGTATCTGCGACCCGAGTTACTAAGCTCGTAGAGGTGTCTCAACACCTAATGCCCTAAGACCAACTGATTTGGGAGTCATTAGCCAAAAGCTTATTATATAGGTTAAAGATGCATGGTGTTTTAAGTTATATATATATATATTTAAAAAAAAAGAAAAAAAGAAAAAAAAATAATCTCAACCCAGGGAAGTTAACCTTAAACATTAGAACAAAATTTTTTGTTTTCTTCCAAGAAAAGCCCTATAATTATGTGTTGATATATTGAGCACAAAAGAAAGGTTTATTAATAACTTGTTAAGAGGTATTGAGCAGATATATAAATTTAATCAGAGTTTGTTTATCTGGATAAATTAATGGAAGTTGAATGATGAATACCTTGCTTTGTGGAATTTACAAATTGTTTTTCTATTTTAACGCTTTGATTACTAGAGACTAGTAATAAGCTGGTTGGGGGGTGTGATTAGTACCTAAAAGTGCATTTTTATAAAGGTTTTATATCATCATTTTGCACTTGAAGTATCAATAACTCCTTAACTAAAGCATGTTTTATAATAACGTATCTAATAATATAAGATACCTTTAATTTATGATAAATATTCATTTTAAATGTAGTTCTATCATATAAATGAAAGGATTGATTGATGAATTAAAGAACTGAAATTGAAAAGACAAAGAGATAACCAAACTTAGAAAAGAGATGTGAGTGCAATTCAAACCAGAACACTGTTCGGTAATTGGATCATAACTGGAGCTGTAGATCTCAGATTTAGGTTTACTTTATATGGATGGGAAGGTAAGACATAGGCCTAGAACTTTCATATAGAGCCCAAGACTTAAAAAGGTCATTTTCAAGTTCAAATTGTAGCAAAAACAAAGAAGTCTGAATCTGTCTTCCATCGCGAGCACTGTTCAGTGTTAGGCCCATATCTAGAGTTCTAGAAGTCCAAATGACCTGAAGTTTTTACACAAAAAAAAGATGAGACAATTTTATACAACTTTCATGTGTTTAAGTGACTCTAATTTAGACGTTATCAATCATGTTTTCGGCAGACAAGAGAAGATAAGGATTATCACCAAGTCAAGAGTTGGTCACCCACTTATCAATTAGTCATCAAATCAATAGTTTCCAATTTTGGCCTCTAAAAGGAGGCATTTGTAATGCATTTAGGTATCTTGATTTCCAAATCAAGATCATGCTCTTGCTTTCTCTCTTTGTATTTTTTTTGTAATGTTTATGCTTTGTTTTCATTAATATCAAGTTTATGCCTTTCACTTCCTTTCCTTTCCTTAGTTAACTCTTATCTTATTTATGTTTTTATTTTATTTATTTATTTTTATTTCTTTTATTATGTTTAGTTATGTTTATTATGTCAAGGTGAAAAGGTTACATTAATGGTGTAAGGATAAGTATAGTGTAAACTTAATATAGACTTTAATGTTTGATACTAACATGTTTTGTATTTGTTATCTTGTTCACTCTTTAATACTTTGCTTGTTAAATTTCTAATGTTAATTTATGTTGTATAACACTTGGTACAATAAATACTTAGCACTTTCATAGTTCATACTATATGGTATAACTAACACCTGAGCTATGAAAGGAACTTGATTTGTTGTTAACATAAGTTATAATCATGAATGCTTGATGAGATTTACAAGTATTAGCATTAATCGAATAAAATGACTAATGTAATCATGTTAACAATGTATAATCTGATTGGAATCTTCTTTGTGTGTGGTTTCAAATTGAATAATAAGAGTTTATACTATACTTGTTTGACATATCATTATTGGATCCTCTAACCTTGACATTTGTTATTATCATTGTTTAATCCTTACATTAATATTCTATCTCAAGGTTTTCATCATCTTCTTCTTCTTCTCCATCTCTTTCTTTATTGTTACTACTATTACTACTACTACTACTATTGTTGTTGTTGTTATTATTATTATTGTATTATTGTTATTTATAATTTATACAATTATCCTCCCTGTGGTTTGACCCCGGTCTTGCCAGGTTATTTATTACTTCGACACTCTTGCACTTGGAAGAAGACATCAATCTATTAGTCATGTCACACGTAATATTTTTATTTATAATTTGTTCTAATACAAATTCATTCTCAAATATAACATCATTATTTTACATACAACCTTATATTTAGCTCAAGTTACTTCTTTGCTTACTCTATGTTCATAATTCCTCCGTCAAATAATTCTTCTATTCTTTATACCCTCACATCATATTACTTATTTTATCTAAATACTATATTCAAACACAACCTAGACATCTTGTCTTCATATTTTCTTTTAGCTAGGTTATTTCTCTTTTAATTTGACTTTATGTTTCTTTTTCCTCCCCCAAATTTTTCATAATTTACTTGTTATTTCAACTTGTTTTCATTCTATTCCACTTCAATTTCATCATTTTTCCTTCTCCTTCTATTTCCCCCAAATTCACATAAGAACCCTAACTTCAAAAATCTAGGATTTAAGGGAAACTAAGGTAAAATTCCATGAAATTACTTCCTAACTTAATCAAATAAGCTTAAGAAAACATCTAAATCAAACATTAAATTCAAACTTCTCATGCTTACCTATTGCTTTTCTTCCAATTTCTCTTCTCTTCCAAAGTTAGTTGAATTCCCCTTCTCAAATCCTCCTTCCTTCACTTGATTTAGTGTTTTATAGGTTGAACTTGCAAGTTTATAAAGTTATTTTCTCAATTTTCTTATTGTTTTCCCTTACTTTTCCCTTACTTTTCTCTCTTTCTCTCACGTTATGCTTTGTTTTTTCCTTTCAGCTTTTTGTTTCTACCCATTCAGCAGTTAATAAAATAGAGGGAGAGCTTATATGTTTTCTTTTCAATGGAAAATTACTATGATACCCTTAATGAATATGTTTGCCTCTATTTGACGGTCTTTATTTTTTTGCTAGCACTACCGAGCTCCATTCATCTTAAAATCTTAACTAGATTTTATTCAATATATTTTAGGGTTCTTCATAAAATTTCAGCTTAATCTGATGGTCGGATTGAAAATTACGTCCAATTATGTAAAACTAGTCGAATTGTGTTTTTTCGTCAAATTTCTGAATTTCTCTAAAACTTCTAAAATTTTAACACAAGCTAAGGTATCATATTAGAAGGCTCCACGCAAAATTTCAGAATTGTTTGATAACCCAATCAAGAGTTATGAATTTTTTTTGTTTTATATAAAACTAGTTAATTTATGATTTTTCGCCCGGAGGTTTTACATTCTCCCCTCCTAAACAAAAAATTTCATCCTTGAAATTTAAATTCATACCTATATAAGAAAATGATCCAGGATACTTCTTCATCATTTCCGACTCTCTCTCCCAGGTTTCTTCTTCTATTTGAAAGTTTCTCCACAATACTTTTACTAACGGCACCCTTTTTATTTCGTAATTCCTTTATACTTCGGTCCATAATTCACACAAGTTGTACCTCTACAGTTAAATCTTTCCACACTTCTATTGGAATTTATGGCAAAATTCATGTAGGATCCAAATTTGCTTTTTGCAGCATCGAGACATGAAACACATTATGTATCCTATCTAAATGTGGTGGCAGCAGTACACAACCGTCCCAATTCTTTTTATAATTTTATATGGCCCGATATACCTGGGTGCTAATTTTCCTTTCATTCCAAACCGAATCACATGTTTCCATGGAGCAACCTTTAAAAATACCATATCTCCAATTTGAAACTCTAGAGGTCTCCGTCGATTATCTGCATAGCTCTTTTGCCGATTTTGAGCTTTTTTCATCCTTTCCTTTATCACCTTCACCTTATCAACCGTGATCTGCACCAGTTCAGGTCCCAATAATTTTCTTTCCCCAACTTCATCCCAACATACTATAGTTCGACATCTCCTTCCATACAATGCTTCATATGGTGTCATTCCAAGAATAGATTGATAACTATTGTTATAAGTAAATTCTACTAATGGCAAGTGATCCTCCCGTTGACCTCCAAACTCCAGAATACAAGACTGCAACAAATCCTTTAAAATCTGTATTGTCCTTTCAGATTGTCCATCAGTTTGTGGATGAAAAGCTGTGCTTAGATTCAATTTGGTACCCAAAGCCCATTGTATACACGACCATAACCTTGATGTAAACCGAGGATCCCTATCGAAAACTATAGAAACTAGTACACCATGCAATCTCACCACCTTTTTAATATATAATTGAGCTAATTTTTCAACTGAATCCCCTATCTTCATAGGTAAAAACAAAGAAGACTTTGTTAGTCTATCCACGATCACCCATATAGCATCATCGTGTCCTTTCCTGTTTCCTGGTAACCCAAATACAAAATCCATAGTGATATTCTCCCATTTCCATTCCAGAATACGAAGAGGCTGTAATTCTCCAGCCAGTCGTTGATGCTCTACTTTCACCTACTGACATATGGCACACTTGGCCACATTTTCTGCTATCTCTTTCTTCATGTTTGGCCACCAGTACCTCTCCTTCAAATCTCTATACATTTTCATGCTCCCTAGACGGATCTCTAATTTAGACTCATGAGCTTCTTTTAAAACTTCACCTTTTAAAACCTTATCAAGTAAATATGTTCTTTTTCCCATCACTATGAGCCCATCATTCGACACTCGAAATAAAGAGTCTAGATTGCCTTTTACATTATTCATTTTGTTTCTTTACTTCGGGATCTTCACCTTGAAATTTTTGAATCTTTTCTCTCATATCAGATTATAGCACTAACATTGCTAGTAACATCCCTCATGAAGTCACATCCAAATGCACATTTAGCCCACCAAGTTCCAAGAGTTCTGTATCACCTCACATTAGTAAGCCATCAATAAAAGCTTTATTCTTCCGACTTAGAGCATCTACCGCCACATTTGCTTTTCCCAAGTGATAGTCAATAATACAATCATAATCTTTGATTAGCTCCATCCATCTCCTATACCGCATATTCAATTCTTTTTGTGACATCAAGTATTTCAAACTTTTATGATCTGTAAAAAATTGTACTTGTACTCCGTATAGATAATGCCTTCATATCCTCAAAGCAAACACCACAGCTGCTAGCTCCAAATCATGTACTAGATAGTTCACCTCATGTGGTTTTAACTGTCTAGATGCATAAGCGATTACCCTTCCATGCTGCATAAGTACACAACCCAAACCCTTACTAGAAGCATCGTTATACATGATAAATCCCTCTTGTTCTTTTGGTAAAGCCAATACTGGGGTTGAAGTTAGCTTGGATTTTAACTCTTGAAAACTTGTTTCACACTCCTTTAACCATTCAAACTTAACTTCCTTTCGAGTTAGCCGAGTCATTGGAAAGGTTATCGTGTAAAATCCTTTTATAAATCTTCTATAATATCCAGCTAAGCCCAAAAAACTATGAATTTCAGTCACATTCATAGGTCTTTCCCATCTCAATACTACTTCTATCTTCTTTGGGTCCACACTGATACCCTTCTTCAATATCACGTGACCCAAAAATACTACTTCATTCAGCTAAAATTCACATTTACTAAGTTTCATATACAACTTATTTCTCCTCAAGGTCTCTAACACTTCACTCAAGTCATTTGCATGTTCCATTTGTGATGAAGAATATATTAGTATATCATCAATAAACACTACTACAAACTTATCCAGATAGGATTGAAAAACCTGATTCATCAAATTCATAAATATCGCTGGGCATTAGTTAATCCAAAAGGCATCACCATAAACTCATAATGTCTATAGCGAGTTCTAAAAGTTGTTTTCTGCATATCTTTCTCCTTTATCGTCACCTGATGATACCCTGACCTCAAGTCTATTTTTGAAAATACATATGCCCCTTTTAACTGATCAAACAAATCATTAATTCATGGAAAAGGGATACTTATTTTTTACAATCACTTTATTGAGCTGTCTGTAATCTATACAGAAACACAATGTTCCATTTTTCTTTTTAATAAATAGCATAGGAGCCCCCTAAGGTGAAACACTAGGGCGGATAAACCCTTTATCCATCAATTCTTGCAACTATATTTTCAATTCCACCAATTCTGTAGGTGCCATTCGATACGGTGCTTGAGCTAATGGTGTAGTTCCAGGCAGTGTTTTTATCGAAACTTCTACTTCTCTCTCAAGTGGTAGCTCGAGTAATTCCTTTGGAAATACATCTGGAAACTCTCTTACTACAGGTATTTTATCCAACTCTATTTCTTTATTTTCCAAATCTACTACATAGGCAAGATAAGTTGTACATCTCTTTCTTAATAGTTTCCTAGTCGTCATGACCGAAATTATACTATTTGGTATGATGTTCCTCTCTCCTCTAAACTCTACCCTCCTACCACTCTCATCTTGGAGAGTTACCATTTTACTAAAACAATCTATTTTGGCTCTGTATGTTACTAGCCAATCCATTCCTAAAATCATATAAGTCTATTGGTAATAAATCTACCCTCATTTCAACATCTCCTATTTTTACCCAACAACTCCTGTAAACATACTCTATAAGTATAGTTTCCCCTAGAGGTGTACCAATTACTA
>NW_011502155.1:0-24839 GCF_000495115.2 Populus euphratica
TAACAATTATAAACAACAACAATAGTAACAATAACAACAACAATAATAATAGTAGCAATAATAATACTACTACTACTAGTAGTAGTAGTAGTAGTAGTAACAATAATAAAGAAGAAGAAGAAGAAGAAGAAGAAGAAAAGTTGATGAGAACTTTGAGATGAAAAATTAATGTAAGGATTAAACAATGATAACAAACAATGTCAAGGTTAGAGGATCCACTAATGGTATGTCAAACAAGTATAGTGCAAACTCTTATTATTCAATTGGAAACCACACACAAAGGAGGTTCCAATCTGATTATAGATTGTTAACATGATTACATTAGTCATCTTATTCGATTAATGCTAATACTTGTAAATCTCGTCAAGCATTCATGATTATAACTTATGTTAACAACAAATCAAGTTCCTTTTATAGCTCAGGTGTCGGTTGACACGACTAAAAGATTGATGTCTTCTCCCAAGTGCAGGAGTGTCGAAGTAATAAATAACCCGGCAAGACCGGGGTCGAACCACAGGGAGGTTAATTGTACAAATTATAAACGATAATAGTACAACAACAATAATAATAATAACAACAACAATAATAATAGTAATAACAATAATAACAACAATGACAATAACAATAATAACTATAATAATAATAATAATAATAATAGTAATAATAATAATAATAATAATAATAATAATAATAAAGAAAGAGAAGAAGAAGAAGATGATGAGAACTTGAAGATGGAAAATTAATGTAAGGATTAAACAATAATAATAACAAATGTCAAGGTTAGAGGTTCCACTAATGGTATGTCAAACAAGTATAGTATAAACTTTTATTATTCAATTGGAAACCTCACACAAAGGAGGTTCCAATCATATTATAGATTGTTAACATGATTACATTAGTCATCTTATTCGATTAATGTTAATACTTGTAAATCTCGTCAAGCATTCATGATTATAACTTATGTTAACAACAACTCAAGTTCCTTTCATAGCTCAGGTGCCAGTTATACCATACAATATGGGCTATGAAAGTGCCAAGCATTTGTTGTACCAAGTGTTATACAATATAAATCAAGATTAGTCATTTAACAAGCAAAGTATTAAAGAGTGAACAAGATAACAAATACAAAACATGTTAATATCGAACATTAAAGTTCATATTAAGTTTACACTATACTTATTCTTACATCATCAGTGTAACTTTTTCACCTTGACATAATAAACTTAGCTAGACATAATAAAAGAAAGAAAAATAAATAAAAAAAATAAGAACATGAATAAGATTAAAGTTAACTAAGTAAATGAAAGGAAATGAAAGGCATAAACTTGATATTAATGAAAGCAATGCATAAACATTACAAAAAATACAAAGAGAGAAAGCAAGAGCATGATCTTGATCTGGAAACCAAGATGCCTAAATGCATGGCAAGTGCCTCCTTTTATAGGCCAAAATTGAGAACTATTGATTTGATGACTAATTGATGAGTGGGTGGCCAACTCTTGACTTGGTGACAATACTTATCTTCTCTTGTCTGCCCAAAACGTCAATGATGACGTCAAAATTGGAGCCACATGAAAACATGAAAGTTGTAGAAAATTGTCTCAGCTTTCTTGTGTACAACATTCAGCTCATTTGGACTTCTAGAACTCCAGATATGGCTAAAATACTGAACAGTGCTCGGGCTGGAGGACAGATTCAGACTTCTTTGTTGTTGCTTCAATTTAAACTTGAAAATGACCTTTTCAGATCTTGGGCTCCATATGAAAGTTGTAGGCCTATGTCTTACTTTTCCATCCATATAAAGTAGACCTAAATCTGAGATCTACAGCTCTAGATATGATCCAATTACTGAACAGTATTCTGGTTTGGACTGCACCGACATCTCTTTTCTAAGTTTGGCCATCACTTTGTCCTTTGAATTTCAGTTCTTAAATTCATCAATCAATCCTTTCATTTATGTGATAGGCCTGCATTTAAAATGAATATTTACCACAAATTAAAGGTATCTTATATTATTAGATATATTATTATAAAACATGTTTTAGTTAAGGAGTTATTGATACTTCAAGTGCAAAATGATGATATAAAACCTTGATAAAAATACACTTTTAAGTATCAATCACACCCCCCAACTAGCTTATTACTAGTCCCTAGTAATCAAAGCATTAAAATAGAAAAATACTTTGCATATTCCACAAAGCAAGGTAGTTATCATTTAACTTCCATTAATCTATCCAGATAAACAAACTCTCATTAAATTTATATAACTGCTCAATACCTCTTAACAAGATATTCATAAACCTTTCTTTTGTGTTCAATGTATCAACACATAATTATAAGGCTTTTCTTGGAAGAAAACAAAATTTTTGTTCTAATGTTTAAGGTTAACTTCCTTGGGTTGGGATTATTATTTTTATCTTTTTTTTAATATATACATATAATTTAAAACACCATGCATCTTTAACCCGTGTAACGAGCTTTCAGCTAATGACTCCCAGACCAGTTGATCTTAGGGCATTAGGTGTTAAGACACCCCTACGAGCTTAGTAACTCGGGTTGCAAATACTGATATGTAGATAGTGCAGTGTTTGATTCCCTTAAGCTTTTCTCCTTAACCCATGTAACAAGCGTTGGGCCAATAGCTCCCAAGTCAGTTGACTTTAGGGTATTAGGTGTTAAAACACCCCTTCAGGCTTAATTGCTTAGGTTAGGGAGGCTACGAAACCAAACTTATCTACATTTTTATTATTATCATTTTTTCTTTTTTCTTTTTTTCTTTTTTCATTTTTTCTTTTTTTTTAATTATATACTATCCCTTTCCCTTAGTTGTTACCTTTAACAAAAGTACATAAATAATATAATAATTCAATATGCAACCCACAATCATATGTTTCAAGTGTATGTGTGTAAATTAAGGTTTAAGAATACATGTTAAATAAGCATATGAGCAGAATTAAGTAATAACAATGCGAGAGCTTGTAAATCTGAATATTTCAAGAAGTATTATGATAGACCTTGTTACGAATGATTACTAAGATGCGTCTTAGGAGTCATAAAAAGTTCTCCCTACTCTGTCATCATAGTAACAATAATTTTGCACATACTTTATGAAATAGAAAACACAATTAGTTTTTTTTTTTTAGCTACTGCCCTCTCCCCCAACTAAACCAAGACATTATCCTCAATGTTTAAAGGTAGAAAGATAGAGTATAGAAGATATCACCTGAAATAACAAACACTGACAAACCTGAAACACACTAAAACAAATGTAAGAAACAACAAAACACAGTAATAAAACCAAAAGACACAAAGATTCAAAAATGAAGGCTCAAATCCAATCTAAGCTTTTTACGGCTTTCCTTAGTTGATCAATTTATTCCACTCATGGAAGGATCAATTACAGGAATGAAAGATTGTAGTTGGTCAACAAATTATTCAGCAGTAGCAGCAGATATTATGATTTGTCGTGCAGAAGATGTTAGAAATTCCTGTTCCACAGCATGATCAAGAAAAGACAACAACTTATCATAATAACCATTAACATTTAACAAACCTATGGGTTTATAGTGAATGTGCAGTTGGGCCCAAAAGGAAATATAAAAGATCTCTTCCAATATGCCTAGACCACCTGGTAAGGCAATGAAGGCATCAGCATGGTTAAACATTGCATTTATTCGAGCCAACATTGTGGAGACTTGAAGTTCCTCTCCAATTGTTTTTCCAATGATGTCTCCTTGTGTTAAAGCTTTGGGGACGACCCCCAAAACTTGACTATCTCCTAAAAATGCAGCTATTGACACACCTCCCATTAACCCAAGACTGCCTCCCCCATACACTAAATGAATCTTTTTCTCAGCTAGCACTTGACCAAGATGATTTGCTGATTCTAAAAACTCCTTTTCTTTCCCAAGACTAGATCCATCGAAAACACAAATATTTCTTATATGATGACCTGAGAAACTTGCCATTTCTACACACTTCTGTATTTGTTGAATGTATGGGTTGAGTAGAAATGAAAGGAAGGAAGAGAGGATTTTATAGATGAGAAATTAGAAAAACAATCATACCACCTATATGTAGGCCAACTGGAGTCTCACACACACTTTCTTTCTCTTTATTTATTTATTTATTTACTTTTGAAAAAGCATGTGTATGTGCAGGTAGTTGTGATTGTGGCTCACATCTTCCCTTGGTTTTACATCCAAGAACGGCTTAAACGCCCTCTATAGGTCGAGGATAGGCTTCCCATCCAGTTTTCTTAAAAATTGGCAAACAAGGTCTTTTTTAGTGAGATTCCCAAGACTAAGTCGATCATGTTCTTTATGAAAGTGGGGCCATAAATCATGAATTGCATGATGCACATCTCCACTAGGATGTGTCTTAAGAGTCAATAGAAGATTATCTAAAGACTCCTTACTCGGGGCATCCTTAATGAATTGTATTTTATCTTCACGGTTTATAGATATCATTCCTAAAGAATGATATTGTGCATTACAAGTCCATCTAGCACATCGATGACAGACTTTCAGTCATTTTGCATGACGTTTCTTTGCAAAAGTGCTTTTACCTATTCCAGGCATGTGTGAAATGAAGGAGTTAAAGGACTCACCTAATAATCGGACCTTTGCTTTAATCAGCCAGCGAATATGTTCAGGAATTCCATGATTCATTAATAATCTCAATCTTGCACATTTAGCATGGTAAATTTTTGTAATCGCATTCTGAGGCAAAGCGGGAAAATACTTTTTCAATTTTTCAAGATTAGTGTCCGTTATCAAATGAGAATTGGAAGAGAGATTCAAAGAATTGCACAAATATATACAGAGATATCAGTTATTATAGGAAACTGAAAGAACCGACTTAAGTCACGGAGTACCGTTGTCCGCCATTTGACCGAGGTGAGAGAAACTAGCAAAAATCACTAAAAAAGAAACACAAAAACAATGTGAGAAAAACAAAATAATCAACCTTTATCTACAAGATCATTCCAACCAGTTGATTCATTTTCACTAGGAAAATTATCAAAGTAAGCTTTCAAATGATGTCCATTTTCCTTAAAAACATTGTCATTCATTGAATTCTCAATATCACAGGCCCTATAAGGATTGCTCCATCTTGATCTTAGCTCTCTAAGGAATAAATGGAGTTGAGAATTATAAAACAAAACTTTTTGACCAGTATCAACTTTTTGATAATTTTCACAAGTTTTGCAAAATGCATGCGTGTCATTGAACATGGCGAGCCAATAAAATCCATTTTGAAAGATTTTTGTAGCTGTCTTTTTTGATGAAAAATAACTCCCACATGCTTTAGAATGATAAAGTTCGATGACACCACTTACCTCATTGTTGGGAATGAATCTTTGAAATATTTGATCAAGACAATATTTGAATAAGTTAGGGTCATCACAATAAAAGTTCTTCACTTTGTTAAAAAACTTTTCTTTATCTTGGGTACTCCAGTCAGTTGGAAAATCTCCTAAAGCAAGAAAATTGATATTTTTATCATACCAAGGCATTGGATTAAGAGAAAGTAAGGATTCATTAGGAAAGTAATCATTGATTGATGTGATGTTAGATGTCGAATTTGTTGTCACTTTTGACAAAAGACTATGTCGAGCATGTTGTTTATGGAATAGTAGCCATAAATCATGAATTACACAATGCACATCTCTATTAGGATGCATCTCAAGAGTCAATAGAAGATTATCTAAAGACCCCTTATTTAGGCCATCTTTAATGAATAGTATTTTATCTTCACGGTTTATAGATATCATTCCTAAAGAATGACATTGTGCATTACAAGTCCATCTAGCACATCAATGGTAGACTTTTAGTAATTTTACATGACGTTCCTTTACAAAAGTGCTTTTACCTGTTCCAGGCATATGTGAATTGAAAGAATTGGAAAACTCACTTAATAATCGAACCTTTGCTTAAATCTAGCGAATCTCTTCAGGAATTTCATGGTTCATGATTAGTACTTAAAAGTGCATTTTTATCAAGGTTTTATATCATCATTTTACAGTTGAAATATCAATTACTCATTAACTAAAGCATGTTTTATAATAACATATCTAATAATATAAGATACCTTTAATTTATAGTAAATGTTCATTTTAAATGCATGCCTATCACATAAATGAAAGGATTGATTGATAAGTTTAAGAACAGAAATTGAAAGGACAAAGGGATGGCCAAACTTAGAAAAGAGATATTGGTGTAGTCCAAACCGAAACACTGTTTGGTAATTAAGTCATATCTGGAGCTGTAGATCTCAAACTTAGATCTACTTTATATGGATGGAAAGGTAAGAAATAGGCCTACAACTTTCAAATGGAGCCCAAGATTTAAAAAGGTCATTTTCATGTCCAATTCATTAACAACCTTAATCTTGCACACCTAGCTCGATAAATTTTTGTAATCACATTATGTAATAAAGCGGGAAAATACTTTTTTAATTTTTTAAGAGTGGTGTCTATTTTTTAAGATGAGAGGTGGAAAAGAGATGCAAAGAGAAGAGAAGGAACAAGGAATTGAACAAATATATATATAGATATCAGTTATCATGGGAAACTGAAAGAACGACTTAAAAGTCACGGAGTACCATTATCAACCATTTAACTGGGGTGAGAAAGACTAGCACACCAAGAGTCATAAAAAAACATAAAAAAAAATGAGAAAAACAAAATAATCAACCTTTACCTATAGTATCATTCAAACTAGTGGATTCATTTTCACTAGGAAAATTATCAAAGTAAGCTTTCAAAAGATGTCCATTTATTTTAAAAACATTGTCATTCTTTAGATTCTCAATATCAAAGACCCCATAAGGATACATATATTTCTTAATAAATGGACTGCTCCATTTTGATCTTAGCTCTCTAGGGAATAAATAGAATCAAGAATTATACAACAAAATATTTTTACCAGTATCAACTTTTTAACAATTTTTACAAGTTTTGTAGAATGCATGTGTGTCCTTGAATATGGTGGGTCAATAAAATTCATTTTGAAAGATTATCATAGCTGTTTTTTTTTTACAAGAAATGACTCTCATATACTTCAGAATGACAAAGTTTAATAACACTACTTACCTCATTGTCAGGAATGCATCTTTGAAATATTTGATCAGGACAATATTTGAATAATTTAGGGCCATTCCAATAAAAGTTCTTCACTTCGTTCAAAAACTTTCCTTTGTCTTGGATACTCCAATGACCTGGCAAATCTCTTGAAGTAAGAAAATTGATATTTTTATCATACTAAGGCATTGGACTAAGGGAAAATAAGGATTTGCCAGGAAAGTAATTATCGATTGGTGTGATATCAAATATCAAATCTATTATCACTCTTGATAAAAGATCGAAATTAACATTTTTTGTGCCTTTTTCATCTATGATTTCCTCCTAAGAATAAATCCTTTGCACATCTTCAGATTCATCAAACTCTGTTTTACTCATCGTAGATTCAAATTGATCATAAACTAATTCGTCAATAAGATCTATTTCTTGTGAATCATTATCATCTCCTTATTGTTTGCAAATATTGAAAATATTAATCTTCAGTGTCATGTTTCCAAAAGATAGCTTTATCTGTCCATTCCTACAATTAATTAATGCATTAAAAGTTGCAAGAAACGAACGTCCTAAAATAACAGGAAATGAATTACATACTTCAACAGGTTGTATGTCCAAGATAGTAAAATCTACATGATAAATGAATTTATCGACTTGTACTAACACATCTTCAACTATTCCTTTATGCACTTTTACAGATCTATCAGCAAGTAAAAGAGTTATAAAAGTTGGTTTTAACTCACCTAGATTGAGACTCTGAAAAACTGAATATGGAAGTAAATTCACACTCGCTCCAAGATCAAGTAAAGCTCTTTCAATTTTATGTTCTCCAATAAAGCAAGAAATTCTAGGACAACTAGGGTTTTTATATTTCAAAGTATTATTGCTCTGAAGAATGGCACTTACTTGTTCAGCTAAAAAAGCTTTCTTTTTCACATTCAATTTTCTCTTCACAGCGCATAGATCTTTAAAAAATTTAGCATAAGAAGGAACCTGTTTAATAGCATCCAGCAAAGGTATATTGATCCTTACCTGTTTGAAAGTTTTAAAGATTTCAGAGATGTGATTGATTTTTCTTTGTTTGGTCATGGCATAAGGAAATGGAAGTGTTGGCGGGGAATTAGTCATTTCTTTGCAATTTTCAAATTCAACCCCTTCTTTATTCTCAAATATTGACTCATCATCTTTTTCATAACGATTAAGAGTGAGTTTTTTAATAACCCTATCACTGCAAAGAGTAGTGACTGATTTGACTTGATTCATATGTTGGCTTTCAGAACTACTTGCATTTGCATTGTATTACCACTTGAGATTTTGTTGTGGTTGAGATAGAAACTTACCTTTCTCTTAGAAACTGAGTGTAGATGTCAATTTTGCAAGAGTATCTTTAAAATCTGTCATGCTTTAAGCAAGTTGAGTATTGATTATCTCTTGCTTTTCAATGAATACATGCAATATTTCCTCAAGATTTCTTCTAAGAGGTGGAGCATAAGGAGATGCATATCTATGAGAATTTTGAAAATTATAGTGTGCTTGAAACGGTGGTTGTGAAGTTTGTGCATTATTGTTATCACTTTTCCAACTAAATTTGGGTGATTTCTCATACTAGAGTTATATGTTTGTAAGTATGGGTTATGGTTAGGCCTTTGAAAACTGTTTAAATCATGAGCTTGTTCAGAGAGACATTTCTTAAAAGAACACAAGGTTGAATAGTCATTGGTTGAGTATTCATTAGTTTCATATATTTAACACACAATGTTTTTAACAGATTTTAATTGACCACTCCTTTTCAATTTTAATGCCTCAATTTTTTTAGCTAAAGATGCAAACTGGGCTTGGAGGTCATGATCTTCCTTAAGGTTGTACATACCTCCACTAGATGTATGAGATTGAGTTTTACTTGGTGCCTCATAAATACTTCCAGTGTCCCAATTTTAAGCATTTTTAGCTAACAAGACTAAGTACCTCATTGCTTCATTAGGGTCTTTATCTTCAAAAGTTTCATTGCACATCAATTCAACCATTTTCCTATCTCTAGGTGTTAACCTTTTATAAAAATATGAAACCAATCTCTATCTTTCAAAACCATAATGAGGGCATGTATTAAGCAAGTCTCGATACCTATCCCAATATTGATAAAATGTTTCTCCTGGTTTTTGAGTGAAAGTGGCGATTTGTCTTTTGAAAAAGTTTGTTCTATGAGAAGGGAAAAACTTCTTTAAAAATTGTTATGGCATTTTATCTCAAAAACGAATGCATCCTGGTCTTAAATTTTATAGCCATATTTTAGCTTTATCTTTTAATAAAAAAGGAAAAAGCTTTAATTTGATGGTGTTCATGCTATAATTTGAGTCATTATACGTGTTGCAGACCTCCTTAAATTCTCTTAAATGCAAGTATGAATTTTCTAAATCTAAGTCATGAAAAGAAGGTAAAAGTTGAATAATATCTGACTTAAAATTAAAATGAGATGCATCAGAGGGAAAAATTATGCATGATGGTGTACTTGTTCTTATGGGATTCATGTGATTTTTAAGTGTTCTAACGTGGTTATTCTCATTATTCTCATTATGAAGTGATTGATTATCTTCTTTAGCCATATTTTCTGAAAATGATGAGGATACCCTACAAAATCTATCACTTAATATATGTGACCACACTTTCATGCACGTGTAAGAATAGAATAAAAGGAAGAAGAAAACAAAAAAAGAAGAAACAAGAGAAAAGAAACAAAGTTATATACAAGAAAAGTGAAAGAAGAAAATAAAATAAATTCTATAATTTGTACAAGAAGTTACCTCCCTAGCAACAGCATCAAAAACTTGACACGACTAAAAGATTGATGTCTTCTCCCAAGTGCAGGAGTGTTGAAGTAATAAATAACCCGGCAAGACCGGGGTCGAAACACAGGAAGGTTAATTGTATAAATTATAGATAACAATAATACAACAACAACAATAATAATAGTAATAGTAGTAATAGTAGTAATAATAATAGTAGTAGTAGTAAAGAAAAAGAAGAAGAAGAAGTTAATGAGAACTTTGATATGGAAGATTAATGTAAGGATTAAACAATAATAATAATAAATATCATGGTTAGAGGATCTACTAATGGTATGTCAAACAAGTATAGTATAAACTTTTATTATTCAATTGGAAACCATACACAAAGGAGGTTCCATTCAGATTATAAGTTGTTAACATGATTACATTAGTTATCTTATTGGATTAATGCTAATACTTGTAAATCTCGTCAGGCATTCATCATTATAACTTATGTTAACAACAAATCAAGTTCCTTTTTTAGCTCAAGTGTCGGTTATACCATACAGTATGGGCTATGAAAGTGCCAAGCATTTGTTGTACCAAGTGTTATACAACATAAATCTATATTAGTCATTAACAAGCAAAGTACTAAAGAGTGAACAAGATAACAAATATAAAACATGTTGGTATCAAATATTAAAGTCCATGTTAAGTTTACGCTATACTTATTTTTACACCATTAGTATAATCTTTTCACCTTGACATAATAAACTTAACTAAACATAATGAAAAAAAAATAAAAAAAAATAAGAACATAAATAAGATAAAAACTAATTAAGTAAATGAAAGGAAATGAAAGGGATGCATAAGATATTAATAAAAATAAAACTTAAGCATTATAAAAATACAAAGAGAGAAAGCAAAAGTATGATCTTGATCTGAAAACCAAGATGCCTAAATGCATGGCAAATGCCTCCTTTTATCAGCCAACTCTTGACTTGGTGACAATCTTTATTTTCTCTTTTCTGCCCAAAATGTCATTAATAACGTTAGAATTGGAACCACTTAAAAACATGAAAGTTGTGGGAAATTGTGTCAACTTTCCAGGTAAAAAAATAGAGGTCATTTGCACTTCTAGAACTCTAGATATGGGCTAAACACTGAACAGTACTTGGGCTGCAGGACAGATTCAGACTTCTTTGTTGTTACTATGATTTGGACTTGAAAATGATCGCTCCATATGAAAGTTATAGGCCTATGTCTTACCTTTCTATCCATATAAAGTAGACCTAAATTCGAGATCTATAGCTTTAGATATGATCTAATTATCGAACAATGTTCCGGTTTAGACTGCACCACCATCTCTTTTCTAAGTTTGGCCATCTCTTTGTCCTTTCAATTTCAGTTCTTAAACTCATCAATCAATCCTTTCATTTATGTGATAGGTCTACATTTAAAATGAACATTTACTACAAATTAAAGGTATCTTATATTATTAGATATGTTATTATAAAACATACTTTAGTTAAAGAGTTATTGATACTTTAACTGCAAAATAATGATATAAAACCTTGATAAAAATGCACTTTTAAGTACTAATTACATATATTCACTAGATATAGAAGTGTATAAAAATAGCAAGTTCGTCAAGTCATTACATAAGAAATATTTGTGTTTTTGCTAGATCTAGTCTTGGAAAAGAAAAAATAGTTTTTAGAATCAACAAATCATTTTGGTCAGATACTAGCTAAGAGAAAGATTCATTTAGTGTACGAGGAGATAACATTAGGTTAATAGGGGGTGTCAATAGCTATATTTTTAAGAGGTAGTCAAGTTTTGGGGTCGTCCTCAAAACTTTAGTAAAAGGGGATATCATTAGAAAAATAATTGAAGAAGAATTGCAGATCTCCATAATGTCTAATCGAATGAATGTAATGTTAATGACTTCATGGCCTTATTAGGTGGTCTAGACACATTGGAAGAGATATTTTATATTTGTTTTTTGTCACAACTACACATTCACCATAAACCGTAAGTTTGTTAAATGCTAATGGTTTTTATTATAATTTATTGTATTTTCTTGATCATGCTACGAAATAGAAATTTCTAACATTTTTGGCATGACAAATCATAATTTTTACTGTTACTATTGAACAATTGATTGATCAAGTACAATATTTCATCCCTGTAATTGATTTCTCCATAAGTTGCTTAAATTGATCAACTAAAAAAAGCCGTAAAAAGGTTAGATCGGATTTGAACCTTTGTTTGTGAAACCTTGTGTCTTTTAGTTTTATTAATAGTATATTATTTTATTATTTTATTTCTTATATTTGTTTAAGTGTATTTCAGGATTGTCAGTGTTCGTTGTTTCAGGTGATGTCTTCTATATTCTATCTTTTTATTTTAGGACATTAAAAATAATTTCTCGTTTTAGTTGAGAGGAAAAGATAGTAATTGATATTAAAAAAAAAATTAACTGTATTTTATATTTTATAAACCATTTGCAAAACTATTATTACTATGATGACAGAGTAAAAGAGTTTTTTTATTAAAGTAACTCTTGAGACATATTTTAGTAAACATTCTTAACAATATCTATCAGAATACTTTTTTAAAATATTCAGGTTTATAAATTCTAGCATTATTATTAATTGATTCTGCTCATATACTAATTTAACAAGTATTTTTATACCTTTATTTTTACACACACTTTAATATATAAGTATGAACTGTACATTGAATTTTTATATTATTTATATTATTTTATTAAAAATAATAACTAAAAAAAATAATATATAATTTAAATTTAAAAACACAACAGCAACGGGGGGCGGGGGGGTGGTGGTGTTCTAAAATCACATGGGGGATTTCCTCAGCCTGTGACTGTGATAATCACAGAAACAAAAAATTGTCATTCCCACAACAACAGATTCAATCTTCATCCATTGTCCCTTCTCCCCGAATTGTCATTCCCACGACAACTCATTATGTCCTTGTTTCTTGGAATTGTCTCCTTCCTTCAACTCAAATCACAGGGAAGATATCCAACAAACACAAGGGCGAAACGAGAATGCAGACATTCTGGGATTGTAACAAACCATTTCAATAAATACAATCATTGTAAGCCCACGATTTCATAGAACTATCTTCCCCAACCATGGAAACCACCACACAACACCCCTGACAGGTTCGACCTTTGATCACCATGTCCACACAGAAATCTTTCCCACTGCTATAACCATTATAGTAGACCCAATTGCCTATCATGTCCCTTACCAACCAGCCATCATACCATCTCCATAACCCTCTTGCTATATCCAAAACTTGTCCTCCACCTCATCTAGTAGGAGCCCTCGCCCTCAGCATCAATCGCTCTACAAATGAAATCCCTCGTCATGGCAGCCTTTCAAACCAGACCCAAAATCAGCCACCACACAGTCCCAGTCGAACCACTACAACCCCTTTCTTTTCTCCTAGCCGCTCTTAAAACCATCTATCACTGACCAACAACCCACAAACATGGTCCCCTGTTTACCCGTCTCCCATTCAATCTCCTTCGTGCCCAAAACCCATCGTTCTCCCTTACAAACCACCAAATCAGTCTCTACCCGAGACCACCAGTCCCTCATCACCACCAACAAACCGTAACCATATAGCTACCACCAAACCACCTTCAGTAGGATTTCAGTCACAACCAATAACTCTCTCAACTTACCATCACAAACCGGCAGCCTTCATCACCTTCCTCTCAACCCGCAACCCTGATTCCTTTAAAAAAACCGACAGCAACAAACACTAACCCTAAATTCCTAAATCCACCTTTTCATTTTACTTTCACAGATATGTTTTTGTTCGTTTTTTGTATAAATAATAGGTGAGATAGACAACGATACTCACGAGAAGGAGCTTATTGACCACGAAGAACAAGATGATAGAGCACTTGACTACGTTGGTGCTAAAATTAACAGCTAAGAAGGTATTGTTGGAATTCATAGTTCAGGATTGCAGACTTCCTTTTGAAGTCGGAGCTTCTTCGGTATATTATGACTTGGTTCCTCGCATGGTTATTAAACTTGGCATCGGTGTTGATCCGGGTCCGGGCAAGGGGATCCGGTCCCATGTAAACATGGTAAAATAAAAAAAATTATATTTGAAATTTTAATATTATATACACACACTATTAAAAAAAATAAAAGACTTAAAATATAATATATTTATTCTATATAGAAAAATAAAAAATAATCCATGTAAAGGTAGGTTATTAAAAAAAAAAAGTAGGACATGAGATATAGTATAAATATCCCTTAATTTTATATTTTTTGGTTTATTAAAAACAAATATAGACTATATATAATTATCCCACAACAAAAAATTAAGATATATTTTATGTGGAAGTAGGCAATAAAAAAAGATATGCAGGGAAAAGAATTTATAAATTAATTTTATATTTTTTGAGTTTATTAAAAAAATAAACTATATATAAATATTCCACGAAAAAAATTAAAAAATAATTCATGTAGATATAAATTATAAAAGAAATGAGACATGAAGTGTAATATAAATATCTCATATTGAAAATTTCAAATCTAAAAATTAAAAAAAAAACAATTTATATGGATTTAGATAATAAAAAAAATAAAAGATATGAAGTCTAATATAGTTATCTTATATCAAAAAATTAAAAAATAATTTATATGAAAGTAGAATATATAAAATTATCAAACATTATAAAGTTAAGGAACAATTCATTTGGATATAGGTTATAATATATATGTGTGTGTGTGTGTGTGTGTGTGTGAGAGAGAGAGAGAGAGAGGGGTGAAGTATTCATAAATTAATTTTATATTTTTTAGGTTTATTAAAAAAAAAGTAGGCTATATATTGTTATCACACATCAAAGAATTAAGAACAATTCATGTAGACTGTTATAACCTATTTTTGGGTTATTTTTTAAAAACAAATTAAAAATAAAATAAAAATAAAATAGTAATAACAAGGTGATTAGCAACATGGAAAAAGTTGTTTGAAGAAGGATTTCAAATCAAGTTGTAATTTTGGATGGAATCGGAAGTATAATTGTACCCTATTATACCTAAAACTAAAAATACAATGCAAATTCAAGGTTAAATTAAATCATTATTGAAAACATCTACATAAAAATTAAGTCTAAGCACATAATTATATTTTTAATAGGCCTATTTGATTTTAATCATGGACCAAATTAAAGTTTAATTATATTTAAAAATTAATTTGGATCCAATTGAAGGGTTTAATTGGGTGCAATGACTTAATTATACTATAAATGAGTCAAAATAATTTTATTAGAGGCTTAATTGATGAACAATTATGTTTGGGAGTCTAATTTGAACTTGATTGAGAAGATTAAAATTTTAAGAGACCAAACTTTATTTTTACAAAGTTAACTAGTTCAAATTAGAGATAAAATTACAAGAAAATCAAAGTTTTGATGTCGATTAGGGATTAAATTGAAGAGATTCACCAGCCAATAGCTATTTTGTAAAAGGCATCAAACTATGAGGACTTAATTGATTGAAATCAGGTATTAAATTGAAGAAGATTGAAAATTTAATGGTAAATTAAGGGTTAAATTGTATATATGCAAGACCAAGAACTAATTTGAAAAAGTTATTATGGCAGGAGCAAAATTGTATAAAATTGGAAGTTTAACGCTAATTAGGGGTATAATTGAAAGAAATTAAAAGTTAGAGAACCAAATTGAACTTTAGTAAAATCCTTAAATCAGAACCTTAAAAGTCAAAACGATATTATTTTATTTAAATGAAATAACATATTTTGACCAAAACAATATTATTTTTTACCCAAACAGTAAAAAACAAAGACTAAACAGACAACTTGTCGTCTGATTACTATTCATCTTCTTTATTTAAACCCAATGAATACTCAAGGAACTACTTTTTAGAGGCATTTAATACTTCTTCATCTATGTACTAAATTTGATAAAAATTGCATGAAAATAATGGCCTAACACTAAACCATAACCCGATATGGTTCTTTTTGGCCGATTAGTATCATAGCAACCTCGACGCCGCTCTAAAATAGTCAACTTAGACAGTTTTGAGTTGTCAAAATCTGATGGTCTATGATAACCACCTTGAATTGATGGTTGAGATCCTTCCAGTTCAAATTAAGGGTTAAGATTTATTTTTAAAAGAGACAAAGTGTCCCTCTTCTACCCCTTACAAATAGGGATGGATTCCATACCCTAAGGGAGAAGAAATGAGGACCCAAAACTGGTGAAAAATCAACTTTTCTTCCCATATTGTTTCTCTTTTTCTTTGCCAGCCATTTTGTTCCTCTTTTTTCGTCATGTCTTCACTACCAATGCTGCCACCAACAACACGTCGACCTTCTCAACACTGTCAACTAGCAATTTCCCATAACTGGTAACTTTCTTCTTCCCTTTTTTAGCTGCAAACGGGCTAGCCATTTGCATGCAGAACATTGGTTGTGCATGCAAAAATCAACCAATTCACATGGTCAGGAGGTCAGGTCGTGACCATGTGAACATGGGCAAGACCTATTCCAGCCTAGACCATAATGGTTGGGTAAGTCCAGCCCAATAAAAAAAGAGAGAAAAAGAAGCTTGTCGACCTAACCCTATTTGGTCCAACCTAGCTGGTTAGACTAGGCTCATGTCATATATTTAATAATAATATTAAAAAAATAAAAAAAATTAAATTTTTCAATGGGTATTTTAGAATTATTTGTAGGCCCCTCACATGTTTATTCCAATTATTTTGTATAATATCAGGCTATAAATTTATATTATAAGATACATATCTGGTATTAAAATACTTGATTTTCTTCGAAATGCTTCTTAAAAAATTAAATTAAAAAAATCTCAAAAAATTTTAAATTAATTTCCTCTTTCAAAAAAATAAAATAATTTTTTTCATGCATATGATCGAATCCTAAAAGTTTTCCTAACATATTTTTATATAAAAAACAAAAAATTGCATCTTTCTCATGTTTTAAAATGTAAAATAGATATCATAACTAATTTATGATTATTTATTAGGGTTTGGCCAAAATATCAAAAAACTTTTACTAATCATTTTGTTCACTTTATAATTAAAGTGTTATAATTTAGTTGTAAACTTTAATGTTTGGGGTATAACATTACATTGTAAAGTATACCCTCAAGTATTAAAGATACAAAGCACAAAATAAATATGATGCTAAAATCTAGACTTTAAAATAGTTATGATTTAATTCGATAAGATAAAGACTTCCTTACGAAAAAAGATCTTCCTTGAACCTTAAATGAAACCAATTGATAGAAACATAAACTAGAAAAACAATTAAACAATAATGCAGTGTACATTAAGTAGGTGCACTAGGGGTGATATGTCTTCTCCTTGCACTACCTGTCCCTTACTTGAATTCTCACAGACCATAAATTTTCTAACAACTCTTGAACATTATAATCATAATTTTTTTATTCAACTAGAAATCCATTTCCATTACACACTGACATGACTAAAAGATTGATGTCTTCTCCCAAGTGCAAGAGTGTCGAAGTAATACATAACCCAGCAAAACCGGGGTCGAACCGCAAAGAGGTTAAATATGTAAATTATAACTAACAACAACAACAATAACAACAATAATAATAGTAGTAGTAGTGGTAGTAGTAAAGAAGAAGAAGAAGTTGATAAGAACTTTGAGATGGAAGATTAACGTAATGATTAAACAATGATAACAATAAATGTCGAGGTTAGAGGATTCACTAATGATATGTCAAACAAGTATAGTATAAACTCTTATTATTCAATTGGAAACCACACACAAAGGAGGTTCCAATCAGATTATAAATTGTTAACATGATTACATTTGTTATCTTATTCAATTAATGCTAATAGTTATAAATGATGTCAGACATTCATGATCATAACTTATGTTAACAACAAATCAAGTTTCCTTGCATCAGGAGGAAAAACTATGCATAATGGTGCACTTGTTCTTGTGGGATTCATGTGGTCTCTAAGGGTTCTAACACGGTTATTCTCATTATGAAGTGATTGATTATCTTCTTCGGCCATATTTTCTGAAAATGATGAGGATACCCTACAAAGTCTACCACTTGATGTGCGTGACCACACTCTCATGCACGTGTAGGAATAGAATAAAAGGAAAAAGAAAACAAAAGAAGAAGAAACAAGAGAAAAGAAACAAAGTTATATACAAGAAAAGTGAAATGAAAAAATAAAATAAATATTATAATTTATACAAAACTTACCTCCCCGGCAACGGCGCCAAAACCTTGACACGACTAAAAGATTAATGTCTTCTCCCAAGTGCAGGAGTGTCGAAGTAATAAATAACCCGGCAAGACCGGGGTCAAACCACAGGGAGGGTAATTGTACAAATTTTAAATAACAATAATACAACAACAATAACAACAATAACAATAATAATAGTAATAACAACAATAATAATAACAATAACAATCAATAATAATAATAGTAGTAGTAGTAGTAGTAATACTAATAATAATAGTAGTAGTAGTAGTAATAATAATAATAAAGATAAAAAAGGAGAAGAAGAAGAAGAAGATGAGAACTTTGAGATGGAATATTAATGTAACGATTAAACAATAATAATAACAAATGTCAAGGTTAGAGGATCCACTAATCGTATGTCGAACAAGTATAGTATAAACTCTTATTATTCAATTGGAAACCACAAATAAAGGAGGTTCCAATGAGATTATAGATTGTTAACATGATTACATTAGTCATCTTATTCAATTAATGCTAATACTTGTAAATCTCGTCAAGCATTCATGATTATAACTTATGTTAACAACAAATCAAGTTCCTTTCATAGCTCAGGTGTCGATTATACCATACATATGTTAACAACAAATCAAGTTTCTTTCATAGCTCAGGTGTCGGTTATACCATACATTATGGGCTATGAAAGTGCCAAGCATTTGTTGTACCAAGTGTTATACAACATAAATCAAGATTAGTCATTTAACAAGCAAAGTATTAAAGAGTGAACAAGATAACAAATATAAAACATGTTAGTATCAAACATTAAAGTCCATATTAAGTTTACACTATACTTATTCTTACACCATTAGTGTAACCTTTTCATCTTGACATAATAAACTTAACTAAATATAATGAAAGAAAGAAAAATAAATAAACAAAATAAGAACATAAATAAGATAAAAGTTAGCTAAGAAAATGAAAGGCATAAACTTGATATTAATGAAAGCAAAGCATAAACATTACAAAAAATACAAAAGGAGAAAGCAAGAGCATGATCTTGATCTGGAAACCAAGATGCCTAAATGCATGGCAAATGCCTCCTTTTATAGGCCAAAATTGGGAACTATTAATTTGATGACTAATTGATAGATGCCTAAATGCATGGCAAATGCCTCCTTTTATAGGCCAAAATTAGGAACTATTGATTTGATGACTAATTGATAAGTGGGTGGCCAACTTTTGACTTGGTGACAATCCTTATCTTCTCTTGTCTGCCCAAAACGTCATTGATAACGTCAAAACTGGAGCCAGTTGCAAACATGAAAGTTGTAGGCAATTGTCTCAGCTTTCTTGTGTAAAAAATTCAGCTTATTTGGACTTCTAAAACTCCAGATATGGCCAAAATACAGAACAGTGCTCGGGCTGGAGGACAGATTCGGGCTTCTTTGTTGTTGCAACATTTGGACTTGAAAATGGCCTTTTTAGATCTTGGGCTCCATATGAAAGTTATAGGCCTATGTCTTACCTTTCCATCATATAAAGTAGACCTAAATTTGAGATCTATAGCTCCAGATATGACCCAATTACCGAACAGTGTTCCGATTTGGATTGCACCGACATCTCTTCTCTAAGTTTGACCATCTCTTTATCCATGCAATTTAAGTTCTTCAAGTCATCAATCAATCCTTTCATTTATGTGATAGACCTGCATTAAAAATAGACATTTACCACAAATTATAGGTCAATCAATCCTTTTATTTATGTAATAGGCATGCATTTAAAATGAACATTTACCAAAAATTAAATGTATCTTATATTATTAGATATATTATTTTAAAACATGTTTTAGTTAAAGAGTTATTGATACTTCATGTGCAAAATGATGATATAAAACCTTAATAAAAATGCACTTTTAAGTACTAATCACAAGGCATAAATATTACAAAAAAATACAAAGAGAGAAAGCAATGGCATGATCTTGATTTGGAAACCAAGATGCCTAAATACATGGAAAATGCCTTCTTTTATAGGCCAAAATTAGGAACTATTGATTTGATGACTAATTGATGAGTAGATGACCAACTCTTGACTTAGTGACAATTCTTATCTTCTCTTGTCTGCCCAAAACATCATTAATAATGTCAAAATTGAAACCAGTTAACATAAAAGTTATAGGAAATTGTCTCAGTTTTCCAGAAAAAAAATATAGAGATCATTTGGACTTCTAGAACTCCAGATATGGGCCAAACACTAAACAGTGCTTAGGCTGGAGGACAAATTCGAACTTCATTGTTGTTGCTATAATTTGGATTTAGAAATGGTCTTTTTAAATATTAAGCTCCAAATAAAAGTTGTAAGCCTCTATCTTACCTTTCTATCTATATAAAGTAGACCTAAATCCGAGATCTATAGCTCTATATATAACCCAATTACCGAATAGTGTTCCAGTTTGGACTGCACCGACATCTCTTTTCTAAGTTTGGCCACCTCTTTATCCTTTCAATTTCAGTTCTTAAATTCATCAATCAACCCTTTTATTTATATGATAGACCTGTATTTAAAATGAACATTTACCATAAATTAAAGGTATCTTATATTATTAGATATGTTATTATAAAACATGCTTTAGTTAAGGAGTTATTGATACTTCATGTGCAAAATGATGATATAAAACCTTGATAAAAATGCACTTTTAAGTACTAATCACACCCCTCAACCAGCTTATTACTAGTCCCTAATAATTAAAGCGTTAAAATAGAAAAAAAATTTGTAAATTTCACAAAGCAAGGTATTCATTATTCAACTTCCATTAATCTATCTAGATAAACAAACTCTCATTAAATTTATATATCTGCTCAATACCTCTTAAACAAGATATTAATAAACCTTTTTTTGTGCTTAATATATCAACACATAGTTATAGGGCTTTACTTGGAAGAAAACAAAATTCTTGTTCTAATATTTAAAGTTAACTTCCTTAGGTTGGGATTTTCTTTTCTTTTTTTTTTATTTTTTTAATATTATATATATATATATATATTATCTATATCTCAAAATTCAATAAAAGATTATCTAAAGATTCCTTATCTTTTGAAATGAATCTTGACTTTTGACAATTTTCACAAGCTTTGCGAAATGCATATGAGTTATTAAACATGGTGGGCCAATAAAATCCATTTTGAAAGATTTTTGCGGCTGTCTTTTTTACGAGAAATATTTGATTAAGATAATATTTGAATAAGTTAGGTTCATCCTAATAAAAGTTCTTCACTTCGTTCAAAAACTTTTCTTTGTCTTGGGTACTTCAATCAGTTAGCAAATCTCCTTAAGCAATAAAATTGATATTTTTATCATACCAAGGCATTGGAATAAGAGAAAGTAAGGATTTGTCAGGAAAGTAATCATCGATTGGTGTGATGTTAAATGTCGAATCTGTTGTCACTTTTGACAAAAGATCCACATTAACATTTTCGGTGCATTTTTCATCCATGATTTCTTCTTGTGAATAAATCATTTACAAATCTTCATAATCATCCAACTTATTTTTACTTAAAGTATATTCAAGTTGATCATAAATTAATTCTTCAATATGATCAACTTCTTATAAATCATTATCATCTTCAGATTACTTGCATATGTTGAAAATATTCATCTCCAATGTCATGTTACCAAATGATAGCATCATCAGTCCATTCCTACAATTAATCAATGCATTAGAAGTTGCAAGAAATGGACGTCCTAAAATAATAGGAAATGAATTACATACTTCAACAGGTTGTGTGACCAAGACAATAGAATCTATATGATAAATGAATTTATCAACTTGTACAAACATATCTTCAATTATTCCTCTAGGCACTTTTACAGATCTACCGGCAAGTAAAAGAGTTACAGAAGTTGGTCTTAACTCATCTAGATTGAGACTTTGAAAAAC
Source organism: Populus euphratica (assembly GCF_000495115.2). NCBI lineage: Eukaryota > Viridiplantae > Streptophyta > Magnoliopsida > Malpighiales > Salicaceae > Populus > Populus euphratica. The sequence goes on from NW_011502155.1 coordinate 22,042, forward strand.
TGAATATAGAAGTAAATTCACACTGGCTCCAAGATCAAGTAAGGCTCTTTCAATTTTATGTTCTCTAATAAAGCAAGAAATTATAGGACAACCAGGGTCTTTATATTTCAAAGCATTATTGTTCTGAAGAATGACACTTACTTGTTCGACTAAAAATGTTTTCTTTTTCACATTCAGTTTCCTCTTCACAGTGCATAGATGTTTCAAAAATTTAGCATTGGAAAGAACCTTGACATGACTAAAAGATTAATGTCTTCTCCAAAGTGCATGAGTGTCGAAGCAATAAATAACCCGGCAATACCGGGGTCGAACCACATGGAGGTTAATTATACAAATTATAAACGACAATTATAAACAACAACAATAGTAATCACAACAACAACAATACTAATAGAAATAGTAGTAGTAGTAGTAGTAGTAATAAAGAAAGAGATGGAGAAGAAGAAAAAGAAGATGAGAACTTTGAGATGGAATATCAATGTAAGGATTAAATAATGATAATAACAAATGTCAAGGTTAGAGGTTTCACTAATTGTATGTTAAACAAATATAGTATAAACTCTTATTGTTCAATTGGAAACCACACACAAAGGAGGTTCCAATCGAATTATAGATTGTTAACATGATTACATTAGTCATCTTATTCAATTAATGCTAATACTTGTAAATTTCATCAAGCATTCATTATTATAACTTATGTTAACAACAAATCAAGTTCCTTTCATAGCTCAGGTGTCAGTTATACCATACAGTATGGGCTATGAAAGTGTCAAGCATTTGTTGTACCAAGTGTTATACAACATAAATCAAGATTAGTCATTTAACAAGCAAAGGATTAAAGAGTGAACAAGATAACAAATATAAAACATGTTAGTATCAAACATTAAAGTCCATATTAAGTTTACACTATACTTATTCTTACACCATTAGTGTAACCTTTTCCCCTTGACATAATTAACTTAGCTAGACATAATGAAAGAAAGCAAAATAGATAAATAAAATAAGAACATAAAAGTTAACTAAGTAAAGGAAAGGAAATGAAAGGCATAAACTTGATATTAATGAAAGCAAAGCATAAACATTACAAAAAATACAAAGAGAGAAAGCAAGAGCATGATCTTGATCTGGACACCAAGATGCCTAAATGCATGGCAAATGCCTCCTTTTATAGGCTAAAACTGGGAACTATTAATTTGATGACTAATTGATGAGTGGGTGGCCAACTCTTGACTTGGTGACAATCCTTGTCTTCTTTTGTCTGCCCAAAATGTCATTGATAACGTCAACATTAGAACCACTTGAAAACATGAAAGTTCTAGGAAATTGTTTCAGCTTTCTTGTGTAAAAAATTTAGATCATTTTGACTTTTAGAACTCCAGATATGGCCAAAATACTGAATAGTGCTCGGGCTAGAGGACAGATTCGGACTTCTTTGTTGTTGCTCTAATTTGAACTTGAAGATGACATTTTCAGATCTTGGGCTCCATATGAAAGTTGTAGGACTATGTCTTACCTTTTCATCCATGTAAAGTAGACCTAAATCTGAGATCTACAGCACTAGATATGATCCAATTACTGAACAGTGTTCCTGTTTGGACTGCACCGACATCTCTTTTCTAAGTTTGGCCATCTCTTTGTCTTTTCATTTTCAGTTCTTAAATTCATCAATCAAGCCTTTCATTTATGTGATAGACCTGCATTAAAAATAGACATTTACCACAAATTAAAGGTATCTTATATTATAATGCACTTTTAAGTATTAATCAGGTGATGCATGAGATTTTTTTCTTAATACTTAATTTTATATTAATGAATATACTTTTCCTATGGTTTGTTGGATTGAGTTTTAATTGAAGATTTTAGAGTGTTTATTTTCTTTAAAGTTAAAATTCCATGCACATCAAAGTTTGATGACATAAAACCTTGATAAAAATGCACTTTTAAGATGAGTATGCATTAAGTATGGAAGAGATTATTATCGGAAAAGTTTCATTTTCTCCCAAAAATGAGTATTTGAGATTGGATGGCAACGGCTTCAAATCAGGTTTGTGTGGTTGAACACTTGAAGGTATGGACTTAATTGATCGTGGTGGCAATTCCTCAATTTGCGGCCTCCAATTACTTGTCTTTGATTCTTCTTGAAAATAAATCATTTGCAAATCATTAGATTCATCAATCTTAATTTCACTGGAAATGGTTGGAAATTGATCATGAATTAATTTTTCAGTAAAGTCCACTTCCTGAAAATCAATATCATCTCTAGGTTGCTTGTAAATGTTGAAAATATTCATCTCCAATGTCATGTTTCCAAATGATGGCTTCATCAGTCCATTCCTACAATTAATCAATGCGTTAGAAGTTGCAAGAAATGGACATCCTAAAATAACAGGAAATGAATTACATACTTCAATAGGTTGTGTGTCCAAGACAATAAAATCCACAGGATAAATGAATTTATCGACTTGTACTAACACATCTTCAATTATTCCTGTAGGCACTTTTATAGATCTATTGGCAAGTAAAAGAGTTATAGAAGTTGGTTTTAACTCACCTAGATTGAGACTCTGAAAAACTGAATATAGAAGTAAATTCACACTAGCACCAAGATCAAATAAGGCTCTTTCAATTTTATACTCTCCAATAAAGCAAGAAATTGTAGGACAACCAGGGTCTTTATATTTCAAAATATTATTGTTCTGAAGAATAGCACTTACTTGTTCAGCTAGAAAAGCTTTCTTTTTCACATTTAGTTTGCTCTTTACAGTGCATAGATCTTTCAAAATTTTAACATAGGAAGG
>NW_011502178.1:0-24786 GCF_000495115.2 Populus euphratica
GATACTTTGATATCTGACTTCACTAAAACAATAGAATCTCCATCGACGATTTAAACACCGATGATATTATTCGGGCGGCTTCAATATTTGTGAATTTGAAAATAAATGAAATAAATTCAATAGTGATTATTTCATAAATTATGTTGTAATATAAAAAAGAAAAAACTAAAACCTTAACAAACTTACATTGAAAGGTCATCCTTCCATTGTGCTTTGTATTGACGGGTAAATTGATTCCGCTGCGAAGGCACGCCACCTCTGCGCTGTGAAGTAGCGCTGGAAGAGGCAGCCTCGGTTGACGGCACAAGTGGTGTAGGTGCCTCTTTTTCAGAGCACCTAAGGAGATATTATCATCGCTGCTAGACGAACTAGCTACGACGTTATGTGAGCGACCAGCTCTGGTTTTTGATCTACGCATATATACAATTTTATACAAATAATTATATAATAAATTCAAATGTTAAAAAAAAATTCGACAGCACCTCCCTTATACTGGATACTACCCAAATCCACAAACCTACACATATTAACAATAGCCACAACCAATTTACCCAATCAATACTAATTATTCCAACATATTCAATTCCTAATCCTAAGGTAAATTCAACATTAAAAATTACAATTCCAGAAATTATTCAATAATTATGCCAATACAACAAAACAATAAATTAAAAAAAAACTCTAGAATTTAATGAAAAAAATTAAACCCAAATCATGCAATAATAAAATACAATTAATAATTATTCCAACATATTCAATTACTAATCCTAAGATAAATTCAACATTAACAATAAATATTCAACAAATTAACTAATAATAATTATGCCAAAACAACAATAAAAAATATTCAATAAATTCAAAAAAAAACTATAGACTTTAGCAATGAATTATGCAAACAAGAACTATGAATTTTATCTACATTACAAAAAATACACCAAAACAAAAAACATAACAAAAAATAGCAAAAAAAAAACCATTAAAGGAAAATAAAAAAGAAGAAACACTAACCTTTTCAATTGATGGAGATTCACCACAAAAAAAACTTGATATCGCTGGTGAAGAAGGGATATTAGCACAGAGAGGAAACGAAAGGTGAAGAACTTTGGAGGAGAGAAAATGAATTGAAGAGGCGGTCAGGGGCACTTATATGGCAGTTTTACCAACGGATTACCGACGGTCATATGCTAGTTTTATCGACGGATTACTCGACATATAGAAAATTAATTATTATTTTTAATTTATTCCGTCGGTAAATTTTGAATTTCGCACCAAAATTTTTAATGTCCCTCCACATTTTTCGTGGTCCGTCGGTAAATTTTGAATTTCGCACCAAAATTTCAACTAATTATTTCAAGTAATAAATATTTTGTGTTTCAAAATATATCATCTATAATCTAAATTACATGAAAAAAAGGGTTTTACATAGGGTTTCATTTTGGTAGTTAGTCAGAATTTTCTTCTTCATCATCATCATCAATTGAATTGTCATCACCTTCATCGCAATCTTCAATATGAATATCATCTTCTTTATCGACAGTTGCTTGTCCGCTAGAGCTTAAAACAAAATAAATATACTAAAAAAATAATAAAATTGACATTATGTTAAGATTTAAAAAGAAAGAATTACTTACAAAAAATGATAAAATTCGTTGGTAAATCAGAACACGGATGTTGTGACCACAAAACTTCAAGAAATATAACTTGATTTACTGATATGAGGGAGATTTTTGTTTGGGGGGATGGGGGGCTGGTTGTTTACAGTTGAGGAGAGTTGGCATTAGGAAGAAGGAGGGAGGAGAGGGTCGACAGGTGAACATATATTAACTTTTCCTGATGGTTTCACCGACGGATTTTCCGTCGGTGAAACCGTCGATGATTCTGACGACACAATCGACACATCACCGTACGGATCTACTATTTCAAATCTGTTGGCAATATAAACGGCAGTCACTGTACGACCTGTCTTTTTGAATTCGTTAGTGATTTCTTCTGAAAAAATAACCCGTCAAAACCTCCACATCAGCGATCCGTTTTTTTTTTTTTACGATAGTGACGTTTCTGTTTGTAATTCAGTTGGTAGCTACTGATAAAAAAAATTTATCGATAGTTACCGACTGAATTACAGATAAAATATAACTATTAATAATTTTAATTTTAAATTATCAATAAAAATATTTTATCAATAAATTTATTGTTATTTAGCGAATTTCTAGCAGTGATTTCATTGTTATTCCATGTGTGTTCGTGTCTAAATTGACCAGGCAAAGGGAACAGTGGACTATTTATCTCCTATGAAAAGCATCAAATCAGTTGTTTTTTCCGGACAAGATACAAGCGGCAAAAGGATGATTTTGCCTTCTTTTCTCTCTTAATATTGTCTGACATTGTCGAATTTAGTTGGGAGTATTGATAAAGGCTCATTTGTTTTTCACATATTTCTGTATTTACAGTGTTACAAATATAATTAGATGTTTAGAAATACACCAAACTACATTGTTTTATATTATCTGGTTCATCAAAAAATTGAATTTGAAATGTAAATTTTGTGAAGTAATTTTTATATATTTTTTTAATTGAGTTTCATAAAATTCTATTTATTTTTTAGTTTTAAAAGAATTTTTTTAATTTTAATTATTTTTATTTAAAATTATTTTTTGTATTTTCAGATCATTTTAATGTGTTAATATTAAAAATAATTTTTTAAAAATAAAAAAAATATTTTCATGTATTTTCAAATAAAAAATATTTTTAAAAAGCAACCATAAACAAATATTTTATATAATTTTTTATACATGAATCTCAACTATAATTTTTATCAAATATATTTTTAAATTTAACTAATCATATTTTTTTAAACTACATGAAAGGTATCTTCAAAACAAACACACTGAAGTATATTTAAACTTATTTTTAGATCATTATAAAAAAAATAACACACATATATATAAAAAGAAAAAGAAGAAAAAACTCAAATTGTCTTCTGACAACAAGCAGGGTGGTAGATTATACTAATAAATCTAAACAAAAGGTTTAATTAGATGAAAATGTAAAGGAAGCGCACATGCTTTTCAGCCAGTTGCAAACTTGTATTTGACGAACACAGATATAAATCTAAGATTTGCTCAGAAAGTACGCTTGCCTAATGGCCAGATGATTTTGCCCAAAAAATATGAGATGAATTGGACAAAAGGAAATCCCAATCAAGATCATGCGTGTGGGAAGAGATAGCTCTGCAGAAAGAAACTTTGGCAGGAAGCAGATGGTGCTGTCCAGGTGGGCTGGCTCTCTAACGTCTCCCTCACTGAAAATGCCAGCCTGCGAGTGGCTTTCATCACTTCAAGAACTCGCCATGTCAACCTAGGCAAAGTTACCATAAGGCTCCTCCTCCTGTTTCCGTCCTTCCCCCTTCTGTATCGAAGAGAACCTGGAAAAGATACAAAAGAACTTGTCGGTCCCGAGGCCAGTTTAGGGAATTCATATACATCAAAAATCCATTTAGGGTAAACTTCAAATATGGCCCCCAAACATTTAGAATAGGATCGTTCTCACTCTCAGGCAGTTTCTTATGTCAGTATTATCGCTAAATAGTAAATAGTGATTCTAGTGTGTAGGAGAAAGTTATTCTAGGAAAGTAAACAATCTATTCTAAGTAGGTTAATCATCATAACTGTGATTACCTCAACCTCAGCAAACACTATAGGAAGAACATGTATTACAGTAGCTGTCCAATATCATTCCTTGAACAATGTATCTTGTATGAAAGCATCAAATCAGTTGTCTTTTCCAGACAAGATACAGGCGGCAAGAGCGTGATCTTGCCTTCTCTTCTCTCTTAATATTGTCTGACATTGCCAAATTGAGTTGGAAGTGTCCATAAAAGGGCAAGCACAACAATTAATCTATCCCCTTTTCCTTTTCGTTGACATGTCGTCCCCTGTAGAAGGTGCTTGCTAGCCATGGCTAATGTACTTCAATGAAAAGGATGGCGGTAGTTAATTACAGCATGTAACCTGACCACAAAAAGTAAAAAACTGCTTTGTGCGCGCGCCGCAAGAGATTCGTCCTCGGAATATCAATAGCCTGTGCACGGAATTTTGCTTCTGCGTACCATTAGTGGCATCCATGATTTTTTTTAATAAAAAACAATTAGCATGGCAAGAAAAAGTTTTTGATGGTACTATGGTTTTCTTTTTTAAATAAACTTCGATTTGTGCCCTCGTAGATTCTTTAATGTTCTACTTCTAGTTTAAATCTTTCAATGATGCCCTTCTAATTTTCTAAGAGTTCCAATACTATTCTAACCATTTTATCATTAAATAGCCTACTATATAAATTTGGTTGGAGCTTTAATACAGATCTTGAAATATTTCTGTGATCAGGATATTGTAGCATACATGTGGAATTGAGAGAAAAGTAAGAAAAAATATAATAAAACATGAACAAAAATAGATTTTTTGTTAGTTAATTAGTAGAAATTAAAGGGAAGGTTTGGAACTTTTTGAAAACTATAAGGATAACATTGAGATTTAAACTACAATGATAGAAATGGAATATTGATAAATCTCCAAGGCTAACAATATAGTTTACCTTATTTATTTATTTTTATATAGTTTGAGGTGAAATTAAAGAATATTATTTGAATTAGAGAATATTGTTTTCTTAACTAAACGATGCATTAATTAATTATATCCAAAGAAGAGTTTAATAATTAATTGTGTGTGTACACATACATATATTAATTAAGTAATCGTATTTACATATTTTATCATATAGCTTTCTTTAATTATCATTTTGAATTCAATGAAAAAAAATGAAGTATATTCCAAATGGAACTTTGGTATCATTCTATTAAATATTATATATATATAAAACAAATAATAAATATAATTGGAAATGAAAAATTATAAGTGAAGATATTCTAGTTTTATTGGATCATCAATTTCTTCTTTTTATCTTTTTATATAAAAATAATAATTAATAAGATGTATACTGATATGAAATTTTCCCACTTTCTCCCCATGTTTAACAGCCACCGTAGATTTTTGCTATAACCCTCTGCTCCCTCTAACTCTCTTCGCCACCGACAGGGGCACCCTTCACTTCAAAACCATGGCTTCCATGACCTGCTCAGCAGGCGATCTAGCCCAGCTACTGGGCCCCAACGTCACTAACTCCACTGGTGCTGCTGCTTTCATCTGCTCCCAATTCCACATCGCGGCAAACAATTTCAACGCCACCCAACATGCCGTGGACAACACATATCTCCTCTTCTCTGCCTACCTTGCGTTCTCCATGCAACTCGGCTTTGCCATGCTTTGTGCAGGCTCCGTACGTGCCAAAAACACCATGAACATCATGCTCACCAACGTTCTTGACACTGCAGTCGGTGGCCTCTTTTATTACCTCTTTGGTTTTGCTTTTGCCTTTGGGACCCCCTCCAATGGCTTCATTGGCAAACACAACTTTGGTCTTAAGGCTTTCCCAACTTCTTCTTTTGATTACAGTTACTTTCTTTATCACTGGGCTTTTGCTATATCGGCTGCTGGGATAACCAGTGGTTCAATGGCTGAAAGGACCCAGCTTGTTGCTTCTTTGATTTACTCTTCTTTCTTGACTGGTTTCGTTTACCCTGTTGTGTCTCACTGGTTCTGGTCTGTTGATGGATGGGCTAGTGCAACAAGGGGAAATGGAGATTTGTTGTTTGGGAGGGGAGTTATTGATTTTGCAGGGTCTGGTGTGGTTCATATGGTGGGGGGGGTTGCTGGTCTCTGGGGCGTTCTCATCGAAGGTCCAAGAATCGGGCGTTATCACCATTCAGGCAGGTCTATTGCTTTACGTGGTCACAGTACTTCCCTTGTGGTTCTTGGCACTTTCTTGCTTTGGTTTGGTTGGGATGGGTTCAATCCTGGTTCATTTAATAAAATCTTGAGGGCTTCCCCTGATGGTGTCTATTATGGTCAATGGAGTGCAATTGGTAGGACTGCCGTTACAACAACTCTGGCTGGTTGCACAGCTGCTTTGACCACTCTTTTTTGTAAGAGAATTCTGTCTGGTCATTGGAATGTTACTGATGTTTGTAATGGTTTGCTTGGAGGGTTTGCTGCTATCACTGCTGGGTGCTCTGTGGTTGAACCATGGGCTGCTGTAGTATGCGGCTTTGTTGCTTCTCTGGTGTTGATTGGCTGCAACAAATTGGCTGAGATCTTCAAGTTCGATGATCCAATAGAGGCTGCGCAGTTACACGGTGGATGCGGCACTTGGGGTGTCATTTTCACTGCCTTGTTTGCCACCGAGAAGTATGTGGGGGAGGTGTACCCGAATAAACCTGGTCGCCCATATGGGTTGTTCATGGGTGGTGGTGGGAAGCTCCTGGCTGCTCAGTTGATACAAGTTTTGGTGATTATTGGATGGGTTAGTGCTACTACGGGTCCATTGTTTTTTGTTCTTCATAAGCTTAAGCTCTTGAGGATCTCAGCTGAAGATGAGATGGCGGGTTTGGATCTGACCCAGCATGGCGGGTTTGCTTATATTTACCATGACGATGACGACGAGTCTCAGAAGCCCGGTACTATCCAGCTGGGGAAAATTGAGCCTACTTCTACAACCCCTAGTGCAAGTGTGTAAGAGGGAGGGAATATTTTGTGTTTTTACAGGGTTGGTGCTTGGATATGATTGTGAGTTGTTTGTTTCCATATGGAAGATAAATCAATGTAGGGTTTGATCATGGGTGGTGCCTGTTGGGATAACGAAGACGTGGATGACAAGTTCTTCTTGTTCAGTCATGTTCATGTAGTAAATGTGAAAATGTCTTCTCAGTTCTCTCTATAATGTAAGTATGGTGATTGGTTGTGATAAGTTCGGATTTTATTCCACGTGCTTGAAAGCTAAGCCGAGACTGAGATAATATTTTTTATTTTTTATTTTTGTCAATCTAATTCTTTTTTTTGAGTGAACTGAATGATATGTTATAAAAATTTCTTTTTAAAAAAATAATAATAAAAAAGCTCTAGAAGTAAATATATTAGTGGTGTAGTAGAGAAAAAGGGAACACTATCAGGAAGGAGTGGTGTTGTTTTTTCTCGTCATTTGTTTTGATAATATACATGTGGTCATTGGCTGCCTGATGGCATGGGGATTGTCTGGCTTTTTTTTTTTTTTTTCTCCAACAGCAAACAGAAAACAATCAATCAAAGTATTTTGGGGGTTTTTCTTTCTTTTGACAACTGCTATGTGCCTGGATTCATTCATTCATAAGTTTCGGCTTCCATTAAATAATTTTATCGAGGAAATAATTCTATTAATATAAGATATGTAATTTGTTGGTAAAATTTTCACAGATAGAATCCATCCGCTAGAATATTGATTATTAGTATATTTTTTTTTGCTAATTTTGTCAGAAATAAAAAAACAACTACTGACTAAACACAAACAATTTTACAGACGACAAATCACATCAAAAAAATTATCTCGAGAACTTTACCATCAAAATCATTTTATTTGTATTTTCAATAATAATCACCGACAAAATGGTCGTTGGTGATTGTGACATAGATGGTAAATATTTCAAAACTCTCTGTTAAATATTGATAGATATTGCTCGTCGGTAATGTAACGGTAAACACCACCAGAATATATCTGTAGGTGATTGTGGCATGAGAGGTAATTGTTTTGCAACTCTCAATAAAATATCGATAACCTGGTTTCTGTTTGTAAAGCCGTCGGTATTGATGTAAAATATTTAAAAAATTATTTATTAATAATAAAAAAACTAATTAAACAAATAAATAATCAAATAAAATTGTATTAAACATTAAAAATATAAAAATAATAAATTTAATGTGTTTCAAAAACAAAATTAAACTAGAATAACGACAAAGTTAGAGGAGAAGAAGGAGGAGGCTGGTTGTTCCCGTGACCATACAATCAAAAAAGGGTTGCATATATATCATCACTCATCCTTAATCTAATCTCCATGATCATTTGACGGAGTTAATCATAATCCATCGAGAGCCGCTTATATAATCGCCATAAACTCCTCAGATTGGGTGCTTGATATTGATGCAGAGCTCCCAACAGTTGAGAGACTACGGGTCGACCGCAAGTTTTCAGTCTTAGTGTTGGAGAGCTCGTAGAACCAATTTTTATCAAATCCACCAAATGATCCTACCTCTATCCATAAATCCGAATGGGTTGAAGGATCTTCCTCATATCTCTCCTTTAACCAACTATTATAGGTCTCTTAAAATTTAAAAAATATATATCATTATATTCAATTCAAGAAAATAATAACTTATGAAATAAAATGATTGAACGAACATATCATGAAGTGTTGAGCATGATTGTCCACGAACTGTTGCACCCTTTTTTACAAACAGCTCTATTGGGCTCGGCTCACGTCTAAAAGACATAGCCTGTAAGGAAAAAAAAGATTGCAAGTTAAATATATTTATAAGCAACAACAAATTGATTAATGATATATTTCATTTAAATTAATCTTACCATCCGCTTCACATGTGCAATGAACAATACGGAGCCACCAGTGTGCATGGTCATCGAACCGTAAATTTCCCAATTTCAGTTGTCAGCACCGGACTGTGAGCATCATGTGAACCGGTCAAATGTCACGTGCTCAATATATGTCGTCCATATATCCCTCGAGATGAATAGCAATTTGAATTCCTGCCAAACCACCACCTCATTCCATCCTTCAAGACCGTTATCTCTCGTATATCTTTTTGTTTTTTATTGTGAGTCATACCAAAAATCACGCAACCTACTTCTACGATAACAAATTAGAATTTAGAACATAAAATTATAAAACAAAAATAAATATTATTTTTGATGTTATCTAGTTAGTGCGTGATTCCCCTATACCTTATTCACAACATTGTTGTCCGCGCTATCCCACTCAAATTTATGTTCTTTATGTAAATAATTCATTTAAAATAAAAATAGTACAAGATATAAAATTATCAAAATAATATATTGAAAATAAGCTGAAAATTAAAAATTAACACATACCTGAAATTGTTGAAACCATGCATCGATATTAGCTCTCCACCCAGGATGTCTGGAAACCTAACTTCATTGAAATAATAGAATCTTCATCGATGATTTAAACACCGATGTTATTTTCCGAGCAACCTTAATGCTTGTGAACCTAAAATTAAATAAAATATTAATTAGTTGTTCATAAATTATGTTATAAGTATATAAAAAAACAAACTTAAACAAACTTACGAGTGAATTGACCCCGCTGTGAAGGTACACCGTCTCCGAGCTGTGAAACCATGTTAGAAGAGGCAACATCACAAGGTGATGCAAATGCCTCACTATGATCAGCACCTAAGGATAAGTCATCCTCACTACTAAAAGAACTAGCTGCAACCATCTGTTGATGACTTGATGTAGATTTTATTCTACATATCTACATAAATTTATACAAATAATTATATAATTAACTTCTATTATTTTAAAAAAATTCAGCAGCACCTCTCCTATACTGGAGATTACCTACAATTTTCAAATCTGTAAATATTTACAATAATTACAAACGAATTGACTCCTTTGAAAAATCTTATAGAAATTCAACATCTATATATTTTCAATTAACATCTATAGAAATACATAAATAACAATTAAAATTAGTGGAAATAATAAAAAAAAATATAACAATCAATAATAAAATAAAATTGAGATAAAACCATGAAATTTAATTCTTCAATTTCAATTACCATTTCCATGGAAAATTCAACAATAACAATTGAAAGAAACTAAATTATCAAATAATTATTACAATACAAACAATAAAATAATTAAATTTTCATTCAACACATCTACACAAATTTATACGAATACTTAAATAATTATTTGAAATTCAATTATTTGAAAAAATTCACCAACATCACCCTTATATTAGGGACTACCCATAGTTTTCATACCTACAAATATTGATAATTACACAAATATTACAAAATCACAATCTAACATCTATAGAAATTCATCATCTATATATTTTCAATTAGCATCTATACAAATTCATAAATAATAATTAAAATTAACTAAAATAATAAAAAAAACATAACAAGAAATAATATAATAAAATTAAGATAAACTAATTAAATTTAATTATATATTTCAATTAATATTTTAAAGGTAAATTCAACAATAACAATTCATATTTAACTAAATTTTCAATTATTATGGCAATACAAACAATAAAATAAATTGAACAAATAAAAAGAAAAAACTAAAGGCTTTAGGAATGAAACAAATTACTTTAATAGTGTGTTAATTTCAAGATTTTATTAACAAATAATATACAAAACAAAGAACATGAAAAAAAATAATTATAATCAAAATAAAAAAATACAAAAATAAAAAAAGAAGAATCATACATTTTAATATGTTGAAAACTACGATCAAAATAATAAAAATATAATGAAAAATAAAAATGATTTATACTGGGAGGAGAAGAGAAGTAGAAGAAGAGAAGAAATTAAAGGAGCCGCGAAAAAATAAACCACGAAAAGGAGGTTGGTTTTGTATTATAGTTTTATTGATGGAATCACCAATGAAAAATATAATAATATTTAATTTGTTTTATAGGGCTGAAAAATGTATACACATTGAGAGTTTAAGAAGAAGAAAAAGATAAGAGAAGAAACATATATTCTCAGCTCTCCATCCCTTCCTTTTGATGTTTTTTTCAACCCCGTTGTCTATCATGCCCTAAGGTTATTTTACTGACATCGTCATACAGGTTTACATGATCGAAAAAAAGGTTAAAAGAAGCTGACAAGCAGAAGTATTCTTTTTTGGAGATTTAATTCTTCTATTTTCAATTTAATTTATAGGGTAACCGAGGCTCTTCCTAAACTGCAAACGATTGATCCACAAAAAAAGGACGGTACAGCAAACATGTAATGTCATTTTAGATGTAAAACTACATGTTGAACAAAGTGTTTTTAGCTGGATATGCGAGCATCCTTATCTGAAGCTAGAACATGTAATGTTAATGTTATCGATTCAAATCAAGCTGTCAACCCAAACAAGTGAATGAGATCGAGGGATCTGAACTCTAGATGTCTACCCCATTCGTGAATGCTTAGAATTGTGCGTAGTTGACGATGCTATGAACAGAGTAAGCATATACAGTTCAGGATGCTTGCTTGTGAGAATCGTTACCCCAGTAAAGAAATGGGATTGACTAATTGTCCATGGAGTGCGATGGGAGGTGGCAATGCCCATTTCATGCCAAGAAACCATTTATTTCCCAGCAGGATATGTAAATGTTGTTGCGTCAATCCATTTACATAAACTGTTGGTTGTTCTATCATGTGTCTTCTTCCATTCAAGGTTGTTCCAGACAAATGGATTTCATTGTTATTCCATGTGTGTTCCTGTCTGGATTGACCAGGCAAAGGGAACCGTGGACTATTTATCTCGTACGTAAAGCATCAAATCAGTTCTTTTTTCCGGACAAGATACAAGCGGCAAAAGGATGATTTTGCCTTCTTCACTCTCTTAATATTGTTTGATATGTTTGAAAAAAATTAAAACATATACCAATAAAATAATAGTTAAAAATTAGTTAAGGAGGTTTAAAAATACAAAAAATAAGATTTAACAATATTTTATTGACTGATAAGAGCCCTGTTGACAAAAAAAAATTAATTTAAAGAAGAAAACTCCAAATTCAGATGTTTATAGACTCGATTAAATTTTATTAAAGGTTTTTTATTGCAAGAAAAATTGATTTTTAAAGTCAATTTAGACTTTAGTTGGAAGAAATTAAAATTCTAGGGTCAAATTATAATTTTTGAGAGTTAATTTGGTCAAAACAGGGGCTTAATTGCATAAATATTGAAGTTTGATAACCAATTAAGAACTTAATTGAAGAATCTGAAACCAAGGACTAAACTAGAAAACACGTGTAAATAGAAAGTTGTAATTACAACCGAATTAGAGGCCAAATTGAAGAAATTAGAAGTTTATTGATCAATTAAGGGTGAAACTGTACTAATTCAAGGCCAAGGACTTATTTGAAAAAGACGGCCAACTTCAAGGCCAGCGATTGAATTTGATAGAGATGCAATTAAATTAATTTTTAAAATCAAAATTTGCAATTTAGGACTCAATTGAGCACATCACAAATTGAGGACTGATTTATACTTTTACAAAATTTTAGAGTTGTTTTCCGACATGTTTTGCCCAAAATGATGTTGTTTCATTAATTTAAAAAAAAAAAACAAGAAGAAGAAGCAAAAACCATGTTGTTTTGAATGGCACCATATCTCTTCTTCTGTCCCTAAACATGTAGAGAACAAGAGAAGAAGAAGAATTTTTCTCCCCTGTTTCTCATCGCCTTATTTTCCCTCGAGGACTCAAAAAGATGCTAACCAACCCCACTTGCCCAAAAATCTTTCCATGTGTTTGAGGGGCGGCAACACAATGGCCTTCCCATCCAGGTTTTTCCCTATTTTTTGCTTATAAAAATAAGGGAAGAAAAGAGAGAGAAGAGAGGGAGAAGAGAGGGAGAGGACTGGAAAAAACAAGGGGAGAGAGCAGGAGAGAAAGAAAGAAAAAATTAAAAAGAAGAGAGAAAGAGAAGAAGAGAAAGAAAATAAAAGAAAACAAAGGAGAAGAAGACGAAGAAATCATTGTGCCTCCTCTCTATTGCCACTAGCAGTAGCAACTTATCGAGCAGAAAAAGATGCAAAAAAGATAGGCTCTCGCCTTTGCTCAAAGATGAGAAGGATCGCCGCTCACCGTACCGTAGCCACTGCCTTTGCTGTTGCTGCCAGCAGCACCGCCTCGATGCCACCCCAAGTAACCCGCTGCTGCCCTGTTCACTTCCCTCTCACTTAGCCTTTACCTGCAATTGCATGCAGAAAGTGAATAATTCACTTTCTACAGCAAAATGTAGCATGGGCTAATTACTATGTTGATGCACAATAAATAGCTCATTTGGGTCTGGGCTGGAACATCAGCCCAAACCCACAATAGATGGGTCGGATTTGGCCCTGCTTAGAAAGGGTGGGCCAGGTCTTGGCCTGGTTTTTTTAAAAAAAGAAAAATTCACAATTATTTTTTTAAAATTTTATAATTTTTTCGCGTAGTTTTTATATCATTTTGATTAATATCGTGCAGTATTTTTTTGTCGTACAAATACAAAATTCGATATTAAAATACTCAGTTTTTGTCAAAACTTCAAAAAAAATACAAAAAAAATGAAAAAAGAAATATTTTTATACATACGGCTAAATGTCTCAAAGCTAAAAAATTATATTGTGTTTTTCATACTTAAAAAAAAGTTTTAGCATGCCTTTTGGATTTAATAACCAATTTATTAAAATCAAGAGAATATTGGCTAAAATTACAAAAACAACAAAAATTTTATTTTGTTTGTCTTTTAGTATTCGGGGTATGATATTACACGTAATATGTATTCTAGATATTAAATTCTTTTTTCGAACACTAAAACGGTTAGATTCTACCTTATTAAGATAAGAACATCCTTATAAAGAAAGAATTTTCTTAAACCTTAAATAGATCAGTAATTAGAAACAACAATCAAACCTTAGATTTTATTAAAAATTAAAAAAATACAATTTAATATAAATATGACGGGTTTGAGGTGCTGATATGTTTTTTTTATGCAACTAAATTTTGTATCTAATTTCTAAAATCAGTTAAAATTTCTAATAACTAGAATATAAAATGATGATTTTTATTTTATTTTACTGGTGAAATATAAATTTTTTTTATCTTTTTATATTTACAAGTCACACAATATTTTTTTTAATAAATAATCATTGCAAATCCGCGCACTATGATAAGTGCCGAGCAAAACAATTAATCAATCCCATTTTCCTTTGCGTTGACATGGCATACCGTATAAGCCATGGCTAATGTACTTCAATGGAAAGGATGTCGGTGGTTAATTACATTAAGTAACCTTACCACAAAAAGAAATAACTGCTTTGTGCGTGCGACGCAAGAGATACGTCCTTTGAATATCAACAGCTTGTGTACGGAATTTTGCTTCTGTCTACCATTTATTGCATCCATGATTTTTTTTTTTAATAAAAAACAATTAGCATGGTTCGAAACAGGTCCTTGTTAATTAACACGGGAAGAAAAAGTTTTTGATGGTACTACGGTTTTTTTCCTGTAAAATTCTGATGTTGTTTTTATATTTTAAAAAAATTAAAATATTTTATTTAAAATTAATATATTTTTAATATTTTTAAATTATTTTAATATGCTAATATTAAAAATATTTTTTTAAAAAATAAAAAATATATATTATTTTAATATATTTTTGAGTGAAAAATATTTTAAAAAGTAACCATAATCTCAAATAAACTTTAAATTTATGCTGTTTTTGATAATACTATAATTATTATTATTATAGATTTAGATTTGGTATGCTTCCCATTCTATTTCTTTTCTTTTTTTATCTCTCTCTTTTTAAAAAATTTATTCCCAGCCCATTTTAATAATTTTCTTTAGAAGTCATTATTCTTAATTGCGCTAAATGTACCAAACTGTATTATTAAACCAAAAATAAATTTAAATATATTATTTTACAAAAGCTTTTTTCAAACCATGTCTTGGAGCATTCACATTCATACTACCCAAACTCTCAATCCTTAGCTATAATAACCAGCGGAAGGCATTGCTGCTCAACAGGCTATTCCAGCAAAATAAACAGTACTAGTTTTATATACATGCAACGAGGTGGGTTATTTATTTATTGTTTTTTTTTTAAATGGCAGATTAGGGCTTAATTGATTATTTTCATTTTATTTTTTTGAAAATGCATGGTGTACTGGGTAACTTTCATGCACTAGGCTAAATTCCTGCGACCTGAAACTAGCTTTTACACAGCTCTTATCCTATGACCTGGAGCTCCAAGAGTTTTAATGCCTATTAAATTAAATAATTTATTTTAAATTAATTTTTATGTAATTTAATTTAAAATTCAAGCTAGATAAAAAGTTAATAGATTTTAACATCAAATTACTTGATTAATTTAATAATATTATTAAAAAAAATATACTCATTATTTTTAAATTTTTTTAAAAATAACCCAATTAATAGCGGAATAAATATGAATTAAGTTGACAATTTTTATTATTTTAGAACATTTTGTGAAATGGGAATAACAATGGCTATTAACCTTGATTAATCATGGTTTAGACAGGATGAAATTATTATTATTATTTTAAATAAACTTTGATTTTTGCCCTAGATTCTTTAATGTTCTACTTCTAGTTAAATCTTTCAATGATACCCTTCTAATTTTCTAAGAGTTGCAATATTATTCTAACCATTTTATCATTAAATAGCCTACTATATAAATTTGGTTGGAGCTTTAAAACAGATCTTGAAATATTTATGTGATCAGGATATTGTAGCATACATGTGGACTTGAGAGAAAAGTAAGAAAAAATATATAATAATAAAAACATGAAAAAAATAGATTTTTTATAAGTTAATTAGTAGAAATTAAAGGGAAGGTTTGGAACTTTTTGAAAACTATAAGGATAACATTGAAATTTAAAGTACAATAATAGAAATGGAAAATTTAAAGTACAATAACAGAAATGGAATATCTATATTGTTCTATTAATTAAGTACTAGTATTTACCTATTTTATCATTGCTTTCTCTAATACATTATCATCTTGAAAAAAATAGAGTATATTTTAAATGGAATTTTAATGTTGTTCTATTTGTTATTTATTGTGTGTGTGTGTGTATATATAACCAGAAGTGAGAAATTATAGTTAAAAATATTTTTATTAATTTTAGTGTGTCATGAGTTTTATTTTTTATTTTTATATAAAAAATAATTAATAAGAGGAGCACCATGAAATTTGCCCACTTTCTCCCCGATGTTTAACAATCACCATAGATTTTTGCGATGACTATCTGCTCCCTCTATCTCTATTCGCCAGACTCTGACACCCTTCACTTCGAAACCATACCATAGATTTTTGCGATAACTATCTGCTCCCTCTATCTCTATTCGCCAGACTGTGACACCCTTCACTTCGAAACCATGGCTTCCATGACCTGCTCAGCAGGAGATCTAGCCCAGTTACTGGGCCCCAACGTCACTAACTCCACTGGTGCTGCTGCTTTAATCTGCTCCCAATTCCACATCGCGGCAAACAATTTCACCGCCACCCAATATGCCGTGGACAACACATATCTCCTCTTCTCTGCCTACCTTGTGTTCTCCATGCAACTTGGCTTTGCCATGCTTTGTGCAGGCTCCGTACGTGCCAAAAACACCATGAACATCATGCTCACCAACGTTCTTGACGCTGCAGCCGGTGGCCTCTTTTATTACCTCTTTGGTTTTGCTTTTGCCTTTGGGACCCCCTCCAATGGCTTCATTGGCAAACACAACTTTGGTCTTAAGGCTTTCCCATCTTCTTCTTTTGATTACAGTTACTTTCTTTATCAGTGGGCTTTTGCTATAGCGGCTGCTGGGATAACCAGTGGTTCAATAGCTGAAAGAACCCAGTTTGTTGCTTATTTGATTTACTCTTCTTTCTTGACTGGGTTCGTTTACCCTGTTGTGTCTCACTGGTTCTGGTCTGTTGATGGATGGGCTAGTGCAACAAGGGGAAATGGAGATTTGTTGTTTGGGAGTGGAGTTATTGATTTTGCAGGGTCTGGTGTGGTTCATATGGTGGGGGGGATTGCTGGTCTCTGGGGTGCTCTAATTGAAGGTCCAAGAATCGGGCGTTATCACCATTCAGGCAGGTCTATTGCTTTACGTGGTCACAGTGCTTCCCTTGTGGTTCTTGGCACTTTCTTGCTTTGGTTTGGTTGGTATGGGTTCAATCCTGGTTCATTTAATAAAATCTTGAGTGCTGTCATTTACTAAAATCTTGAGTGCTTACCCTGATGGTGCTGTCTATTATGGTCAATGGAGTGCAATTGGTAGGACTGCCGTTACAACAACTCTGGCTGGTTGCACAGCTGCTTTGACCACTCTTTTTAGTAATAGAATTCTGTCTGGTCATTGGAATGTTACTGATGTTTGTAATGGTTTGCTTGGAGGGTTCGCTGCTATCACTGCTGGGTGCTCTGTGGTTGAACCATGGGCTGCTATAGTATGCGGCTTTGTTGCTTCTCTGGTGTTGATTGGCTGCAACAGATTGGCTAAGATCTTCAAGTTTGATGATCCATTAGAGGCTGCGCAGTTGCACGGTGGATGCGGCACTTGGGGTGTCATTTTCACTGCCTTGTTTGCCACCGAGAAGTATGTGGGGGAGGTGTACCCGAATAAACCTGGTCGCCCATATGGGTTGTTCATGGGTGGTGGTGGGAAGCTCCTGGCTGCTCAGTTGATACAAGTTTTGGTGATTATTGGATGGGTTAGTGCTACCATGGGTCCATTGTTTTTTGTTCTTCATAAGCTTAAGCTCTTGAGGATCTCAGCTGAAGATGAGATGGCGGGTTTGGATCTGACCCAGCATGGCGGGTTTGCTTATATTATGGATCTGACCCGGCATGGTGGGTTTGCTTATATTTACCATGACGATGACGACGAGTCTCAGAAGCCCGGTGCTATCCAGCTGGGGAAAATTGAGCCTACTTCTACAACCCCAAGTGCAAATGTGTAAGAGGGAGGGAATATTTTGTGTTTTTACAGGGTTGGTGCTTGGATATGCTTGTGAGAAGTTGTTTGTTTGCATATGGAAGATAAATCAATGTAGGGTTAGATCATGGGTGGTGCCTGTTGGGATAACGAAGACGTGGATGACAAGTTCTTCTTGTTCAGTCTTCATGGGTGGTGCCTGTTGGGATAACGAAGACGTGGATGACAAGTTCTTCTTGTTCAGTCATGTTCATGCAGTAAATGTGAAAATGTCTTCTCAGTTCTCTCTGTATTGTAAGTATGGCGATTGGTTGTGATAAGATCTGATTTATTCCACGCGCTTGAAAGCTAAGCCGAGACTGAGATAATATTATTAATTTTTTATTTTTATCAAGTAAATATACTTGCGGTGTAGCAGAGAAAAATGGAACATTATCAGGAAGGAGTGGTGCTGTTTTTTCTTGTTAGCTATTCTCATCGTCCCCGTTAATTGTTCGAGAGTAAGCATAACGTTCCTTTTTTTTTAATCTCGAGACAATAGTTAAATATGAAAGATTTTGTGTTATTTAAATTGTAATTAGTAGTTTTTTATTAGTTATTAGTTACGTTTTGATCTCATTAATTATGTAATGTCGTTAAAACATGTTGTTAGCAACGTCAATAATAAAAATTTCTTCCCTCTCTTTTCTTCCCCGCAACGAAATTACAGCCGCCCTTCTTCCACTCTCTCACGGCGCATCCGGCCAGCAACCGCCCCTGTCACTTTGCCCAGTCCCGAAATATTACATTCTAAATGGAATTGAAAATGTTATATTTTAACATTGGTTATTAACTAGTATTTCTTGCTGCAGTTATTTTGATATTTTCCAGGGACGAAATAGAAAGTTGCTCGTTTTCAATTTCACATGTCACAAAAAGTGTCACTTCCCTTGATTTTGTTTTTTTTTTTTTTTTGGCCGAGACGCAACACAAAATTGTTATGCCAATCTGTTTGAAAGTTTGTTTTTCAAAATAATATTTATTTAAAAATATATTAAAATAATATTTATTTTTATAAATTATTTTTAAATAAATATATTAATTTACTTTATTATTCATATATAAAGAGTAAAATACCATTAAAAAACCCCAATTGCTTTAGATGAATAGTATAATGTTAATACTGTATCACACATAGATTTCTTTATTTCTTTTTAAATACATTAAATTAACATAAATAATGTATTCTTTAAATCGTTCAATTAATACACACACTTGCATCAATTAAAAAATATCTACCCTATTATTTTACAGTAATTATTAATAATTACATCATAAACCCAACTTAAATATAAAAAGTTAACCACCAAAATTAAAAATAATATTTTTAATTAGACTCAAAAATATTTTTTCTTATTTACATCGATTTTTTCCTATCCTATGTTTATCTCTCTCGTATAAAATAATTATTATTATTATTATTTAATCCTTGAATATTATAAGATTTTTCATTTATTTTCTGCTATGAAACCGTAAGGAAGAAAGTTAATTTTCAGGAATTAATTAAAATAAATATGGTGTGTAATTACTAATTTCCCTATACTTTATCTCACATAAATGAAGTTGATCAATGGGACCATCTCCCTCATGTTCCAATCAAGTATGGACCGAGCCCAGTGGAGCTCACATACAATGGGCTTCATGTTTTGGTCCTGCCCCCAACTTGAAGCTCTCGGCCCAATAACACTTAAAGAAAACAAAAACGAGTTTCTAAACGGATAAGACAACAAATCGGAGGAAGCCAACTGAAATCGAGGGGCCGTGCGCTGCCTATGCCAAAGCCAATGCCATGAGCATGGAGGTTGTACTTGCTCGCTCTCCATTTCCCCGTTTCTCTCTTCCTAACACCAACCTAAAAACCACTCTCAGCTCCTCTAACTCCCAGGTACTCTTTTCACTGCACTACAATCTACCCATCCAGAAATACTTTTTTTTGATCGAAAAAGAAAAATCAAAGCGATTAAATTGCAATGATTTTCGCAGGTTCTGTTATGGAGATCCCCGTTGATGAACGTACAGTTAAATCACTACTACAGCAGAAAGCGTAGGGGCTGCATTAATGGTGGCGGAGCTTCTAGACGCAGCCTTTGGCCTCAGTTTTCGAGCAGCTATGATCGATGCAATCTTACGTTTGGGAAGTGTATTAGCAGGCTCCAAGAATTTATGAATTCTTCAGAAAAAATGAGAAAACATGTTTCTTCTACTCTTTTCACCCGGTTGGTTGTTTCAGTGTTGATGGTTTCTTTTGCCGTCAGCAATTCACCCTCCTGTGAGTTCTCAATTTCTATGCCAAAAACACGTGGAGGTAGTGCTAAATCATGTTTGGAGACTGGTTGTTTAATTTCTGTTGTTGTTTAGGGGCTCTGAGCGAAGAAAACCTTCTCTTCTTAGAGGCTTGGAGGACGATTGACCGTGCTTTTGTTGATAAAACGTTCAATGGACAAAGTTGGTTTCGGTACAGAGAAAATGCTTTGCGCAATGAACCGATGAACACGCGCGAAGAGACATGTATGGTCCTATTCCTTAAAAGCATCCATTCTTCTCTTTTTCGTGGTTTGCTGCTTCTCACCTGGCTAGATTTAGATTGAATTATCTGTGACTACGTGCATGTTGAAAGATAAGATTTCAGCTATTCCGTACTTCAGAACCATTGGCAGTAAAATTAGTTGATGAATATAGTTTCTGACTGCAGGTTTGAGAAAGAAAAAAAAAAGGTAAACATTGTTTATGTGAAAAACGTTGAACTAGTTTAAGTTAATTTATCTTAAACATCTGGGGATGATTTAAACTTCAAAATTTATTTTTAGATACTTGTTATTTTGTTCGTATTCACTATGTATTGTTAATTATCTTCGAGTTTTGCGTTGGAATTTTATAACTCTTGAAATGTTTTTCTGAATTATTATTTTTTATATTATATATATTGCACCCCTAAACGGAACACCAAATCGCTCCGAAACTGAAATATATCGTAACAATAAAAAAAAGGGGGGGAGGGGGGGGAGATTGCTGGAATGGTCTTAACAACCATGATTCCGCCAGAAGGGAGTAATCAAATAATTATTTTCTTGTGTAATAGTTAACCTTAGGATAGTCTTTGAATGTGCTGCCTCTCTAAGCGCTAGTGCATATTTGCTATCAGACACGGCTATCAGGAAGATGCTTGCCACACTTGATGATCCTTTCACTCGATTTCTCGAACCTGAGAAGTTCAAGAGTTTGCGGGTATGAGGCATTTTTATCATATTGATGTTATCTATTGCATTTTGGCCAAATAACTGGAAAGAAATCTATAGATGTTGGTATATGCTGTCTACTTAATAAGGAGTTTTATGAATCAGATGATCTTGTCTGAAATCTGTCCATGTTTTCTCTGAAGGCAGTCTGGAACAAAAAGTGCTGTTACTGGTGTAGGGCTGTCAATAGGCTATCCTACAGGGTCTGATGGATCACCTGCTGGACTTGTTGTCATTTCAGCTGCTCTGGGAGGTCCTGCAAATAAGGCTGGCATTTTATCTGGAGACATTATCTTGGCAATAAATGATACAAGCACAGAAAGCATGGGCATATATGAAGCAGCAGACCGGTTGCAGTAAGCATTTTTTTTACAAGGCACCTTTTCTTGAAAGTCGATCTATTTAGTAGGTCACGCAATTTGTCTAACCTGTCACACACTGCCAGAATTCTGTTGAGATCGACATTTTATGATCCTCAAGGAACTTGTGAAATAGAGGTTTTCAAAGGATATTTTGCATCTGTGCTGGTGGTTCATCCAATAATCTGAAGTCATCTTAGCATCAGTGATAGTATAAAGAGCCATTCTTTGCATAACGTTATCCTTTGGAAGATTAGGACCTCTTCTTGTGCTTTTTATTCTTTCATCGAGTTTTCTCATACGGCTAAATTGACATCTAAGTCATATGGTCTTTTTTTAGCAGCTTCTCTGACTCACTCAAAATCATGATAATAAGGCATGCCATATAGGCATGTACTGCATGTTTTTAGATGATGAACTGATGAGAAAAAAGTGGGTGCATTCAAATGAATGGGGAAAAATGAACGAATCATAGACCACCACTATTTTATAGTGGGATTTGATTTCTAAACATATCACTGTGTATGGCTATAGAGCTCATTATGGAGGAAAAATATTAATGAAGCTGTCTACTTGATTTGGAAGCAACTTTTGATTCAGTTAGATGTGTTTATTGTGCTAATGATGTTGCCAGCATTTTTTTGTTATTAATGTGGTTATGGTTGTTATTTTTTGCAGTAATTGGAAGGTAAACATTGTTTCTGTGATTCTTAAGCATTAACTACAGAATGCCTTTAACTTTTCATCAAATCTGCAATATGCCTAACCTTATATAGTGAATTGTAGGGGACCTGAAGGAAGTTCAGTAGAATTAACCATTCGCAGTGGGCAAGAAATAAAGCATCTTGCTTTAACGTAAGAGTACTGCATTGTTTATCTCTCTTTTGATGTGCTATTAAAGTTCTTGCTTTAACTTCTTGTCCAAGGGAAATTTGACTCCACTTTTATCCGAGCTTAGATTGATTCTGCTATTTCAAAGTGGTTGTTTTGAAGATCTGTGCTTCACTATGCTCTTACTGCAGGAAATTTAACTACTTTTATAGAACTTTAATAGCACCCTCATACTCTGCCATATTTGGCGAAAAACATACATCAAAAAAAAGAAACAGCCACCATTACCCTCTTTCATCGCATGGCATACATATGTTTCTTACATCCTGTCAAACATATCATCAATGTTTTTGACATTTGAAACTAACTGCTGCTTTCCAGGCGAGAGAAAGTGTCTCTAAATCCAGTGAAGTCAAGACTCTGTGTAATTCCTGGTTCAGGGAAGGATTCCCCCAGGATTGGGTATATTAAACTGACAACATTTAACCAAAATGCTTCAGGTAGTTTGAGGTAGCTATTTTATTTCTGAGGAATTATTCATTTTTTCCTTTAAATAAAGAGAGAATTTGTCAGTCATAAATCAATGCACTGGAAAGTCTGCATTCTTAACCAAGCTCAACATATTTGGATTATAAACTGTCTGTAAATGGTCTGCTATTCCCCCATCTGTAATGATTTTTCAGAGCTCAACATGATTTTTATAATGCTGCTTTTGCATTTAGTACGTATTTGGTATATAACGTTCATGATTGCCAAGTGTTCTTCTCTATTGCACCTTAAAAATTAGTAGTCTGTTAGAGTGAAATGTTTCTGGGAATTCCATCCATTCAGTATAGCATGTTGAGAATTCAGATATTTTGCAGGTGCAATCAGGGAAGCTATCAATACTTTGAGGAGTAATAATGTTAATGCCTTTGTGTTGGACCTTCGAGATAATAGGTGATTAGCTTTGAATATCATATATTTTAAACTTGGTCCTATGGCTGCATTCTGAAAGCTTGAATTCGCTGCAGTGGTGGCTTGTTTCCAGAAGGGATTGAGATCGCCAAGATTTGGTAAGTTAAATTGCGATGAATGTATACATTTGAATTTGAGTTCATGGGTGTTGTAGCTTAAGCATTGGTAGCAGTACCTTTTAAAGGCAGGATTGGTAGGGGTTTTGGCTGCATAGTCGTATGAGCATGATCTATGTTTTCTTTTATTTCAAAATATATATTTAGTGTCTATTCCTCTATACCTACTGTGAACTATGTTTATTGGTTTCCAGAAATTACAATGACATGTCTTAATAGTCAAATCTATAAATATAGTGTCTTGGTTTTTATCCAAAAGAAAAGGATTAGGTGGATATATGGACATGTGTGTGTATTATATATTTTCATGTATTTGTTTGTGGTGTCTCTTCATGTATTTATATTTAGGATTATGTCCATGATTTGTTTGTCATATATCCTTCTTCACTTGATTGTTGCTTGGCTTCTTTTTATCACTTACATCACTTAAAATGATTGAGCTCTTGAGTCTTGACTACCCAACCCTGGGATACTGCTTGAAGGTGCTTCATTGTCTTTTGCAGTTAATGCAGACATAATTTGTATCCAGTATTCATTATGCTTTCTAATAAAACTTTTTATATCAAAATGAATTTGTACTGGTTGAGAATTTGTTTTTAATTTAGAATCAAGGTTGTTGACAGCTTAAAAAATTTCTTTTCATTTTTTTTCTCTCTCTGTCTAATTCAGCATCATTTTATTTTCTAGACTCACTGTCCAAGATGCCACATTTACTCACTCAGCAGATTTGAACTTTTGTTTTTCCTAATGCATTTCATGTGGGAACTGTGCTATAAGAATCCTGTTAGCCTAAATGTAAATATAAGTAAAATAGGTGGCAAGTGCTATTCAGAAGTTGCAGTGCCCTTTTTCACTAGAAGGAAGAACCTGTGCTTATTACAAACAATGAAAAAAAAAAATGTAGATACATGTCTATGGCTTACAATCAACTGTATATTTTTGGCTCCACCACATTGCTTGAAAAGAGAAAACCCTTAGGCATTGTTGTCCCTTATTTTCCTTCACACGTTTAGTGCAGCCTCCAGTGTTTACCGGGAGTGCTTGTGGTCATATCATAATTGTATTGAATTTTGACCTAGGTGTGGCTGTAATTTTTTGTGCATGTGGGTGGGAGGTTGATTAGTTTGCTTTCTTTTTCTCTTCCTTTCTTCTCTCTCTGTAATTTTGTTTTTTGGGGGGAGCGGGGATTTACTAAAGAGATTATTGGAACCATAAATTAACATAACAAATGTGATCACTTAATACCCGATAATTTCTATTTAGTCAAGATTCACTATATACTAGTCTATTAATCTACTGGTTTTGTTCAGGTTAGACAAAGGTGTCATTGTGTATATTTGTGATAGTCGTGGGGTTAGAGATATATATGACACTGATGGAAGTAGTGCAATTGCAACGTCAGAACCCCTTGCTGTACTGGTAAGCTTTCTTTTACCGAATCCTGGGATCATCCGTAACATTTGTTGATGCTTAAGAGTATGTGACTTGAGTAAGTAAGTTTGTAAGAACTATCAGTTGCCTTCAAGGCTCTTTTCAGTGAACTTGATGTCTGCTCTCTGTATGAGCTGTCAAAAACCCTCTCTCTTTCAATTTCTAGTATAATTTGGTTGCAATGTAAAGCAG
>NW_011502169.1:0-2439 GCF_000495115.2 Populus euphratica
TATCCTTTGTTAGAAGGTTACTTAAGGGCTTAGATATTACACTAAAATCTTTGATGAACCTTCTATAAAAACCAGCAAGTCTAAAGAATAATCTAACATCTTTACTAGATTTTGGTGTTCGCAAGTTAGCAATTGACTTGATTTTAGATTTATAAACCTTAATTTCTTTTGATGAAACAATGTGACCGAGTACAGTGCCGTTTGTTACCATAAAGTGATACTTTTCCATTTTAGTACAAAATTCTTCTCTCCACACCTCCTCAAAACCTTTTCTAAGTTAGTCAAATAATCATCAAATGAATCGCCAAAAACAGAAAAATCATCCATAAAAATCTCAAGAAAATTTTCAACCATATCACTAAATATACTAAGCATGCAACTTTGAAATATGGCTAGTGCATTACATAATCTAAAAGGCATCCTTTGATATGCAAAAGTACAAAATGGACATGTGAAAGTAGTCTTCTCTGTGAGATGAGAAAAACTTCTTTAAAAACTGTTGTTGCATTTTATACCAAACACGAATGGATCCTAATCTCAAATTTTGTTGCCATGTTTCAGCTTTATCTTTTAATGACAAAGGAAAAGACTTTAATCTGATAGTGTTCATGCTACAATTTAAGTCATTATAGGTGTTACAGACCTCCTCAAACTCCCTTAAATGCAAGTATGGATTGTCTAAATCTAAGCCATGAAAAGAAGGTAAAAGTTGAATAATTTATTAGTACTTAAAAGTGCATTTTTATCAAGGTTTTATATCATCATTTTGCACTTGAAGTATCAATAACTCCTTAACTAAAGCATGTTTTATAATAATATATCGAATAAAATAAGATACCTTTAATTTGTGGTAAATGTTTATTTTAAATGCAGGCCTATCACATAAATGAAAAGATTGATTGATGAATTTAAGAACTGAAATTGAAAGGATAAAGAGATGGCCAAACTTAGAAAAGAGATGTTAGTGTAATCCAAACCAGAACACTGTTCGGTAATTGGGTCATATCTGGAGCTATAGATCTCAGATTTAGGTTTACTTTATATGGATGGAAAGGTAAGACATAGGCCTACAACTTTCATATGGAGCCTAAGATCTAAAAAAGCCATTTTCAAGTCCAAATTGTTGCAACAACAAAGAAGCCCGAATCTGTCCTCCACCCCGAGCACTATTTAGTATTTTGACAATATCTGGAGTTCTAGAAGTCGAAATGAGCTGAATTGTTTACACAAGAAAGCTGAGACAATTGTCTACAACTTTCATGTTTTCGAGTGGCTCTAATTTTGACGTTATCAATGACGTTTTGGGCAGACTAGAGAAGATAAGGATTGTCACCAAGTCAAGACTTGGCCACCCACTCATCAATTAGTCATCAAATCAATAGTTCCCAATTTTGGCCTATAAAAGGAGGCATTTGCCATGCATTTAGGCATCTTGGTTTCCAAATCAAGATCATACTCTTGCTTTCTTTCTTTGTATTTTTTGTAATGTTTTATGCTTTGCTTTCATTAATATCAAGTTTATGCCTTTCATTTCCTTTCATTTACTTAGTTAACTCTTATCTTATTTATGTTCTTACTTTGTTTATTTTTTTTCTTTCTTTTATTATGTTTAGCTGAGTTTATTATGTCAAGGTGAAAAGATTACACTAATGATGTAAGAATAAGTGTAGTGTAAACTTAATATGGACTTTAATGTTTGATACTAACATGTTTTATATTTTTTATCTTGTTCACTCTTTAATACTTTGCTTGTTAAATGACTAATCTTGATTTATATTGTATAACACTTGGTACAACAAATGCTTGGCACTTTTATAGCCCATACTGTATGGTATAACCGACACCTGAGCTATGAAAGGAACTTGATTTGTTGTTAACAGAAGTTATAATCATGAATGCTTGATGAGATTTACAAGTATTAGCATTAATTGAATAAGATGACTAATGTAATCATGTTAACAATATATAATCTGATTGGAACCTCCTTTGTGTGTGGTTTCCAATTCAATAATAAGAGTTTATACTATACTTGTTTGATATACCATTAGTGGAACCTCTAACCTTGACATTTGTTATTATTATTGTTTAATCCTTACATTAATTTTCCATCTCCAAGTATTAGTGGATCCTCTAACCTTGACATTTGTTATTATCATCTTTTAATCCTTACATTAATATTCCATCTCCAAGTTCTCATCTTCTTCTTCTTCTTCTCTTTCTTTATTATTATTATTATTATTAGTACTACTACTACTACTACTACTACTAGTATTAATGTTGTTGTTGTTGTTGTTGTTGTTATTGTTGTTGTTGTTGTTGTTGTTATTATTATTGTTGTTGTTGTTGTTGTTGTTGTTGTTATTGTTCCCTGTGGTTCGACCCCGGTCTTGCCGGGTTATTTATTACTTCGACACTCCTGCACTTGGGAGAAGACATCAA
>NW_011502169.1:2461-22416 GCF_000495115.2 Populus euphratica
TTATTGTTGTTGTTGTTGTTATTATTGTTATTATTGCTATTGTTGTTGTTTATAATTGTTGTTTATAATTTATATAATTAACCTCCCTGTGGTTCGAACCCGGTCTTGCCGGGTTATTTATTACTTCGACACTCCTGTACTTGGGAGAAGACATCAATCTTTTAGTCGTGTCAATAATGTCTGGCTTAAAATTAAAATGAGATGCATAAGGAGAAAAAACTATGCACGGTTATTCTTCTTATTCTCATTATGAAGTGGCTACTTATCTTCTTCAACCATATTTTTTGAAAATAATGAGGATGCCCTACATAGTCTACCACTTAATGTACGTGACCACACTCTCATACATGTGTATGAATAGAATAAAAGGAAGAAGAAAACAAAAGAAAAAAACAAGAGAAAAGAAACAAAGTTATATACAAGAAAAGTGAAAAGAGAATAATACTATAATTTTTACAAGAACTTACCTCCCTAGCAACGGTGCTAAAAACTTGACATGACCAAAAGATTGATGTCTTCTCCCAAGTGCAGGAGTGTCAAAGTAATAAATAAATCGGCATGTCCGAGGTCAAATCATAAGGAGGTTAATTGTATAAATTATAGATAACAAGAACACAACAACAACAACAATAGTAATAATAATAATAATAATAATAATAATAGTGGTGGTGGTGGTGGTAGTAGTATTAAAAATAATAATAATAATAATAATAGAAGAAGAAGAAGAAGAAGAAGAAGAAGAAGAAGATGGAAGACTAATGTAAGGATTAAACAATGACAACAACAAATGTCAAGGTTAGAGGATCCACTAATAGTATGTCAAACAAGTATAATATAAACTCTTATTATTCAATTGGAAACCACACACAAATGAGGTTTTAATTAGATTATAAGTTGTTAACATGATTACATTAGTTATCTTATTCAAATAATGCTAATACTTGTAAATGTGGTTAAGCATTCATGATTATAACTTATGTTAACAACAAATCAAGTTCCTTTCATAGCACAGGTGTCGGTTATACCATACAGTTTGTGCTATGAAAGTGCCAAGCATTTGTTGTACCAAGTGTTATACAACATAAATCTATATTAGTCATTTAACAAGCAATGTATTAAAAAGTGAACAAGATAATAAATACAGAACATGTTTGTATCTAACATTAAAGTCCATGTTACGTTTACACTATACTTATTCTTACACCATTAGTATAACCTTTTCACCTTGACATAATAAACTTAACTAAACATAATGAAAGAAAGAAAAATAAATAAACAAAATAAGAACATAAATAAGATAAAAGTTAACTAAGTAAAGGAAAGGAAATGAAAGGCATAAACTTGATATTAATGAAAGCAAAACTTAAGCAATACAAAAAAAGAAAACAAGAGTTGATCTTGATTTGAAAACCAAGATGGCTAAATGCATGGCAAATGCCTCCTTTTATATGCCAAAATTGGGAACTATTGATTTGATGACTAGTTGATGAGTGGGTGACCAACTCTTGACTTGGTGACAATCCTTATTTTCTCTTATTTGCCCAGAACATCATTGATAATGTTAGAATTAGAACCACTTCAAACATAAAGTTGTAAGAAATGTCTCAGCTTTCCAGGTGTAAAAAATGGAGGTCATTTGGACTTTTATAACTTCAAATATGGGCCAAACACTAAACAGTGTTTAGGCTACATGATAGATTTGAACTTCTTTGTTGTTGTTACAATTTGGACTTGAAAATGACATTTCTAAATCTTGGGCTCCGAAAGTTATAGGTCTATGTCTTACCTTTCCATCCATATAAAGTAGACCTAAATCTGAGATCTATAGCTCTAAATATGACCTAATTACCAAACAGTGTTTCGGTTTGGACTGCACCAATATCTCTTTTCTAAGTTTGGTCATCTCTTTGTTCTTTCAATTTCAGTTCTTAAACTCATCAATCAATCCTTTCATTGATCTGATAGGCCAGTATTTAAAATGAATATTTACCATAAATTAAAGGTATCTTATATTACTAGATATGTTATTATAAAACATGCTTTTGTTAAGGAGTTATTGATATTTTAAGTGCAAAATGATGATATAAAACCTTGATAAAAATGCACTTTTAAGTACTAATTAGGCATCAACATGGTTAAAAAGTGCATTCATTCGAGCAAACATTGTAGAGAACTGTAGTTCCCCTTGTGCTAAAGCTTTGGGGATGACCTTCAAAACTTGACTATCTCCTAAAAATACAGTTAGTGACACACCTCCCATTAACCCAAGACTGCTTCCCCCATACACTAAATAAATCTTTCTCTCAACTAGCACCTAACCAAGATAATTTGCTGATTCTAAAAACTCCTTTTCTTTCCCAGGAATAGATCCATTAAAAACACAAACATTTCTTATTGATGACCTGAGGAACTTGCCATTTCTATATTTGTTGAATTTATAGGTTGTGTAGAAAGAAGGGAAGGAAGACAAGATTTTATAGATGAGAAATTAAAAAGGCAATCACACCACCTATATGTAGGCCAGCTGGAGTTTCACACACACACATACACACACACTCTCTCTTTATTTATTTATTTTTTAAAAAGCAAGTGTATGTATAGGTAGTTGTGATTATGGATCACATCTTTCCTTGGTCCAAGAACAGCTTAAACGCTCTCTATGGGTCGGGGATAGGCTTCCCATCCAGTTTTCTTAAAAACAGGCAAACAGGGTCTTTTTAGTCAGATTCCCAAGACTATGCCAAGCATGTTCTTTATGAAAATAGGTTCATAAGTCATGAATTGCATGATGCTTATCTCCACTATGATGAGTCTTAAGAGTCAATAGAAGATTATTTAAAGAGTCTCTGTGTTTTGAAATAAATTCCACCTTTTGACAATTTTCATAGGTTTTATGGAATGCATGTGAGTCCTTAACATGGTGGGCCTGTAAAATCCACTTTATAAGATTTCTACAATATCTTCTTTAATGAGAGATGATCCCCACGTGTCTTAGAGTGAAAAAATTTAATGACACTACTTACCTCATTGTCGGGAATGCATCTTTGAAATATTTGATCAGGATAATAATTGAATAAGTAAGGGTTATCCCAATAAAATTTTGGCACTTCGCTCAAACATTTTCTTTTGTCTTCGGTACTCTAGTGAGCTAGCAAAAATACTAAAGCAAGAAAATTGATATTTTTAGTAAACCAAGGCATTGAACTAAGAGAAAGTAATGATTCATTAGGAAAGTAATTATCGATTGGTGTGATGTCGAATGTCGAATCTATTGTCACTCTTGACAAAAGATCCACATCAATATTTTTTTATGCCTTTTTCATCCTCGATTTCTTCCTGTTTGGTCATGGCATGAGGAAATGGAAGTGTTGATGGGGAATCAGTCTTTCTTTTTGCAATGTTCAGATTCAACCCCTTCCTTACCTTTAATGATTAACTCATCATCTTTCTCACAAGGTTCAAGAATTGGTTTGTGAATAACCTTACCACTATGAAGAGTAATGACTAATTTGACTTGATCCATGTGTTGACTTCCAGAACTACTTGCATTTGCATTGTATTGCCCCTTGGGATTTTTGCTATGGTTAAGATGAAAACTTAC
Organism: Populus euphratica; assembly: GCF_000495115.2. NCBI lineage: Eukaryota > Viridiplantae > Streptophyta > Magnoliopsida > Malpighiales > Salicaceae > Populus > Populus euphratica. The sequence goes on from NW_011502169.1 coordinate 6,063, forward strand.
CTTTTTCTTGAAAACTGAGACCAGATGTGAATTTTACAAGAGTATTTTTAAAATTTGTTATGCTTTGAGTAAGTTGAGTGTTGATTGTCTCTTACTTTTCAATGAATGCATACAAAGTTTTCTTAAAATTTCTTCTAGAAGGTGGAGCACAAGGAGGTGCATATCCATGAGAATTTTCAAATTATGGTGTGCTTGAAACTGTGGTTATGAAGTTTGTGCATTGTCACTCTTCCAACTAAAATTTGAGTGATTTCTCCAACTAGGGTTGCATGTTTGCAAGTATGAGTTATGATTAGGCTTTTGAAAACTGTTTAAAGTATAAGCTTGTTCATAGAGACATTCCTTAAAAGAAAACAAAGTTGGCTAGTCATTGGTTGAATGTTCATTTGTTTCACAGATTTGAGATATAATGTCTTGAACATATTTTAATTGACCACTTTTTTTCAATTCTAGTGCCTCGACTTTTCTAGCTAAAGATGCAAACTTGGCTTGGAGGTTATGATCTTCCCTAAGGTTGTACATACCTTCATTAGATGTATGAGTTTGGGTTTGACTTAGTGTCTTATAAGTACCTGCGGTGTCCTAATTTTAAGCATTTTCAGCTAACAAGTTTAAGTAGTCCATTGCTTCATTAGGGTCTTTATCTTCAAAAGTTTCATTGCACATCAATTATACCATTTGCCTGTCTTTGGATGTTAACCCTTCATAAAAATGTGAAACCAATCTTTGTGTTTCAAAACCATGATGAGGGTAAGTATTAAGCAAATCTCAGAATCTATTTAAACATTGATAAAATATTTCTCCTAGATTTTCATTGCACAACATTTATGTTAACAACAAATCAAGTTCCTTTCATAGCTTAGGTGTCAATTATACCATACAGTATGGGCTATGAAAGTGGCAAGCATTTTTTGTACCAAGTGTTATGCAACATAAATCTAGATTAGTTATTTAACAAGCAAAGTATTTAAAAGTGAACAAGATAACAAATACAAACATGTTAGTATCAAACATTAAAGTCCATGTGAAGTTTACACTATACTTATTCTTACACCATTAATGTAACTTTTTCACCTTGACATAATAAACTTAACTAAACATAATGAAAGAAAGAAAAATAAATAAACAAAATGAGAACATAAATAAGATAAAAGTTAACTAAGTAAAGGAAAGGAAATGAAAGGCATAAACTTGATATCAATGAAAGCAAAACATAAACAATACAAAGAGAGAAAGCAAGAGCATGATCTTGATCTAGAAACCAAGATGCGTAAATGCATGGCAAATGCCTCCTTTTATAGGCCAAAATTAGGAACTATTGATTTGATGACTAATTGATGAGTGGGTGGCCAACTCTTGACTTGGTGACAATCATTATCTTCTCTTGTATGCCCAAAACATCATTGATAACATCAGAATTGGAACCACTTGAAACATGAAAGTTGTAGAAAATTATCTCAGCTTCGCAGGAAAAAAATAGAGGTCATTTGGACTTCTAGAACTTCAAATATGGGCCAAACACTGAATAGTGTTCAGGCTGTAGGATAGATTTGGCCTTCTTCGTTGTTGCTACAATTTGGACTTGAAAATGGCCTTTTTAAATCTTGGGCTACTATGAAAGTTGTCGGCCTATGTCTTACCTTTCCATCCATATAAAGTAGACCTAAATCTAAATCTACAACTCTAGATATGAGCCAATTACTAAACAATGTTCCGGTTTGGACTGCACTAGCATCTTTTTTCTAAGTTTGGCTATCACTTTGTCCTTTCAATTTCAGTTCTTAAACTCATAAATCAATCCTTTTATTTATTTGATAGGCCTATATTTAAAATGAACATTTACCACAAATTAAAGGTATCTTATATTATTAGATATGTTATTATAAAACATGTTTTAGTTAAGGAGTTGTTAATGCTTCAAGTGAAAAATGATGATATAAAACCTTGATAAAAATGCACTTTTAAGTACTAATCAATTTGTAAATGATTTATTCTCAGGAAGAAATCACGGATGAAAAAGGCATAGAAAATGTTGATGCAGATCTTTTGTCAAGAGTGATAATAGATTCGACATCCGACATCACATCAATCGATGATTACTTTCATGACAAATCCTTATATTCTCTTAGATTAGTGCCTTGGTTTGCTAATTTTGTCAATTTTCTTTTCGTAGAAGATTTGCCAACTCGTTGGAGTATCGAAGACAAAAGTAAGTTTTTGAACAAAGTTTCCTATTATGATTCACTATTTTCTCTAAAATGTGTTTGATCTCCATATTAGTAAGTGTTACTTCTCAACTTGTTTTAGGGTGATAAGGGGTGGCAATTTTGTATATAATTCCATATTTTTTTAATTAAAAATTCAAATGGCTTGTTGTAGAAATGTATTCCACCATCACTTATCATGGCTCAAGGGATTCCAAATCGACTCAAAATATTTTCTTTAAAAAACTTTATCACTATTTTGTGATCATTGTTTCGACTTGAAATTGCCTCTATCCATTTTGAAGCATAATCTATGACGACTAATATGTATAAGAAACCAAATGATGGAGGAAATGGACCCATGAAATCTATACCCCAACAGTCAAAGATATCAATGACAAGAATAGGATTTAAAGGCATCATGTGATATTTTGAAATAAATCTCAACTTTTGACAATTTTCACAAGACTTGCAAAATGCATGTGAGTCCTTGAACATGGTGGGCTAGTAAAATCTACTTTGTAAGATTTTTGCAGGTGTCTTTCTTGATGAGAAATGGCCCCCACATGCCTTAGAGTAACAAAATTTAATGACACTACTTATTGCATTGTTGGGAATGCATCTTTGAAATATTTAATTAGGATAATATTTAAATAAATATGGGTCATCCTAATAAAAGTTTTTCACTTCGTTCAAGAACTTTCTTTTATCTTGAGTATTCCAATGAGCCGACAATTGTCCTGAAATAAGAAAATTGACAATATTAGCAAACCAAGGCATTGTAGAGATAGAAAGTAAAGATTCATCTGGAAAGTAGTCATCGATTGGTGTTATTTCAGTTTTTGAATTTGTTGTCAATCTTTACAAATGATCTGCGATAACATTTTTGGTGCCTCTCTTATCTTTGATTGTGATATCAAATTCTTAAAGTAACAAAATCCACCGTACCAATCTAACCTTAGAATCTTTCTTAGAAAGAAGATATTTTAATGGTGCATAATCACTATAAACAACAACAGGTGAGCTAACAAGATAAGACCCATATTTTTCACATGCAAATACTACTGTAAGTAATTCTTTTTCAGTGGTGGTGTAATTCATTTGAGCACTATTTAAAGTTTTACTTGCATAGTAAATCACATAATGTTTCTTAATCTTTTCTTTGTCCTAAAACAACACCTACGACATAATCACTAGTGTCACACATTATTTCAAAAGGTAATGACCAATCAGGAGGTTGAATGACAGGAGCACAAGTAAGCAAGTTTTTAAGTTTAACAAAGGCTTCTTCATAATGTTCAGTCCATTCAAAAATATTATCCTTTGTTGGAAGGTTACTTAAGAGCTTAGATATTACACTAAAATCTTTGATGAACCTTCTATAAAAATCAGCATGTTCTAAGAATGATCTAACATTTTTAATAGATTTTGGTGTTGACAAGTTAGCAATTAACTCAATTTTAGATTTATCAACTTCAATTCCTTTTGTTGAAACAATGTGACCAAGTACAATGCCGTTTATTACCATAGAGTGACATTTTTCCCAATTCATTACAAGATGCTTCACTTCACACCTGCTCAAAACCTTTGCTAAGTTAGTTAAACAATCATCAAATGAATTGTCAAAAACAGAAAAATCATTCATAAAAATCTTAAGAAAATGTTCAACCATATCACTAAATATACTGAGTATGCATCTTTGAAACCTGGCTGGTGTATTACATAATCGAAAAGGCATCCTTTAATATGCAGAAGTACCAAATGGACATGTGAAAATAGTCTTTTCTTGATCTTTCAATGCAATTTGAATTTGGTTGTAACCTGAATAGCCATCTAGGAAACAATAAAATTCATGACCTGCAACTCTTTTTAGGATTTGATTCATGAAAGGTAAAGGAAAATGATCTTTTCTAGTCATTGAATTAAGTTTTCTATAGTCAATGCACATGCGCCAACCAGTAACAGTCCTATTGGGAATTAACTCATTGTTCTCATTTGTTATTATAATGACTCTAGACTTCTTGGGTATAACTTGGGTAAGAACTTGGGTAGGACTTACCCATTTGCTGTCAGAAATAGGATAAATGATTCCATTATCTAGAAGTTTAATGACTTTATTTTTCACTACTTTCATATTAGGATTGAGCCTTTGTTGCATTTCTCTAGAGGGTTTAGCATTTTCCTCCAACTAAATTTTGTGAGTACAAATCAAAGGAGTAATTCCTTTTATGTCACCTATGATTCATCATAATGCATTTTTGTGCATTTTCAGAGTTTGTAATAACTTACCTTCTTAATATGCATTAAGTTTGGAAGAGATTATTATTGGAAAAGTTTCATTTTCTTCCAAAAATGAGTATTTGAGATTGAATGGGAATGACTTCAAATCAGGTTTGGGTGGTTGAGCACTTGAAGGTATGGACTTAATTGATCGTGGTGGCAATTTCTCAATTTGTGGTCTCCAATTACTTGCCTTTGATTCTTACTGAAAATAAATCATTTGCAAATCATCTCCAATAAAGTCCACTTCCTGTAAATCATTATCATCTCCATGTTGCTTGTAAATATTAAAAATATTCATCTCCAATGTCATGTTTCCAAATGATAGCTTCATCAGTCCATTCCTATAATTAATCAATGCATTAGAAGTTGCAAGAAACGAACGTCCTAAAATAACAGGAAATGAATTATATGCTTCAATAGGTTGTGTGTCTAAGACAATAAAATTCACAGGATAAATGAATTTATTGACTTGTACTAACACATCCTCAATTATTCCTCTAGACACTTTTACAGATTTATCAGTAAGTAAAAGAGTTACAGAAGTTGGTTTTAACTTAACTAGATTGAGACTTTGAAAAACTGAATATGGAAGTAAATTCACACTGGCTCCAAGATTAAGTAAGACTCTTTCAATTTTATGTTCTCTAATAAATCAAGAAATTGTAGGACAACCAGGGTCTTTATATTTCAAAGCATTATTGTTCTGAAAAATGGCACTTACTTGTTCAACTAAAAAGACTTTCTTTTTCACATTCAGCTAACAAGTTTAAGTACTCCATTGCTTCATCAGGGTCTTTATCTTTAAAAGTTCCACTGCATATCAATTCAACCATTTGCCTATCTGTAGATGTTAACCCTTCGTAGAAAAATGAAACTAATCTCCATGTTTCAAAACCATGATGAGGGCAAATATTAAGCAAGTCTCGATACCTATTCCAACAACGGTAAAATGTTTCTCTTAGTTTTTGAGTGAAAGTGGTGATTTGTCTTTTGAAAGAGTTTGTTCTATGAGATGGGAAAAACTTCTTTAAAAACTGAAAGAGTTTGTTCTATGAGATGGGAAAAACTTCTTTAAAAACTGTTATTACATTTCATCCCAAACATGAATGGATCCTGGTCTCAAATTTTGTAGCCATGTTTTAGCTTTATCTTTTAATGAAAAAGGAAAAAACTTTAATCTGATGGTGTTCATGCTACAAGTTAAGTCATTATAGGTGGTACAGACCTCCTCAAATTTCCTTAAATGCAAGTATGGATTTTCTAAATCTAAGCCATGAAAAGAAGCTAAAAGTTGAATAATGTTTGGCTTAAAATTAAAATGAGATACATCAGGAGGAAAAACTATGCATGATGGTGCACTTATTCTTGTGGAATTCATGTGGTTTCTAAGTGTTCTAATACAGTTATTCTCATTATTCTCATTATAAAGTGATTGATTATATTATTGAGCTATATTTTCTAAAAATGATGAGAATACCCTACAAAGTCTACCACTTAATGTACGTGACCACACTCTCATGCATGTGTAGGAATATAATAAAAAAACAAAAGAAAAAGAAATAAGAGAAAAGAAACAAAGTTATATACAAGAAAAGTGAACAGAGAAAACAAAATAAATACTATAATTTATATATGAACTTACCTCCCCGATAATGAGGGAAAAAACTTGACACGACCAAAAAATTGATGTCTTCTCCTAAGTGTAGGAGTGTTGAAGTAATAAATAACCCAACAAGACTAGGATCGAACCACATGGATGTTAATTGTATAAATTATAAACAACAATTATAAATAACAATAATAGTAACAACAACAACAATAATAATACTAATAGTAGTAGTAGTAGTAGTAGTAATAATAATACTAATACTAACAACAACAACAACAATAAAGAAGGAGAATAAGAAGAAGAAGAAGAATAAGAAGAAGAAGTTGATGAGAACTTTGAGATAGAAGATCAATATAAGGGTTAAACAATGATAACAACAAAAGTCAAGGTTACAAGATCCACTAATGGTATGTTAAACAAGTATCATATAAACTCTTATTATTCAATTAAAAACCACATACAAAGGAGGTTCCAATCAAATTATAAATTATTAATATGATTAAATTAGTTATCTTATTCGATTAATGTTAATACATGTAAATATTGCCAAGCATTCATGATTATAACTTATGTTAAGAACAAATCAAGTTCCTTTCATAGCTCAGGTGTCGGTTATACCATACAGTATGGGCTATGAGAGTGCCAAGTATTTGTTGTACCAAGTGTTATATAACATAAATCTAGATTAGTCATTTAATAAGCAAAGTATTAAAGAGTGAACAAGATAACAAATACAAAATATATTAGTATTAAACATTAAAATCCATATTAAGTTTACATTATACTTATTCTTACACCATTAGTGTAATCTTTTTCACCTTGACATAATAAACTTAGCTAAACATAATGAAAGAAAAAAAAAAAAGAACATAAATAAGATAAAAGTTAACTAAGTAAAGGAAATGAAATGAAAGGCATAAACTTGATATTAATGAAAGCAAAACTTAAGCATTACAAAAATACAAAGAGAGTATGATCTTGATCTGGAAACCAAGATGCCTAAATGCATGGTAAATGCCTCCTTTTATAGGCCAAAATTGAAAACTATTGATTTGATGACTAGTTCATGAGTGGGTGACCATCTCTTGACTTGGTAACAATCCTTATCTTCTCTTGTCTGCCCAAAAAGTCATTGATAATGTCAGAATTGGAACCACTTGAAAACATGAAAGTTGTAGAAAATTGTCTTAGCTTTCCAGGAAAAACAATAGAGGTCATTTGGACTTCTAGAACTTCTAGAACTCTAGATATGGGCCAAACACTGAGTAGTGCACGAGTTGTAAAACAGATTCAGACTTCTTTGTTGTTGCTATAATTCCAACTTGAAAACAACCTTTTTAAAACCAAACCTCCATATGAAAGTTGTAGGCCTATGTCTTAAGTTTCCATCCATATAAAGTAGATCTAAATCCAAGATCTATAGCTTCAGATATAACCTAATTAATGAATAGTGTTCCGGTTTGGACTACACCAACATTTCTTTTCTAAGTTTGGCCATTTCTTTGTCCTTTGAATTTCAGTTCTTAAACTCATCAATCTATCGTTTCATTTATGTGAGAGGCTTGCATTTAAAATGAACATTTACCAGAAATTCAAGGTATCTTATATTATTAGATATGTTATTATAAAACATGCTTTAGTTAATGAGTTATTGATGCTTCAAGTGCAAAATGATGATATAAAACCTTGATAAAAATACACTTTTAAGTACTAATCACCAAACTTATCTATATTTTTATTATCATTAGTTTTTTTTTCAAATTATATACTATCCCTTTCTCTTAGTTGTTACATTTAACAAAAGAACATAAATAATGTAATAATCCAATGCGCTACCTACAATCATATGTTAAAGTGTGTGAAAATTAAGGTTTAAGAATACATTTTAAATGAGTATATAAGCACAATTAAGTGATAACAATGTGAGAGTTTGTAAACCTGAATATTTCAAGAAGTATTATGATAGACCTTGTTAAGAATGGTTACTAAGATGCATCTCAAGGTCACTTTAACTAAAGAGCTCATTTACTCTGTCATCCTAGTAACAACAATTTTGTACATGCCTTATGAAATAGAAAACACAGTTAGTTAAATTTTTTTGATCAACTACTATCCTCTCCCCTAAACTAAAATGAGACATTGTCCTCAATATCCTAAGGTAGAAAGATAGAATATAGAAGACATCACCTGAAATAATAAATACTAACAAACCTGAAACACACTTAAACAAATATAAGAAATAACAAAACATAATAATAAAACTAAAAGACACAAAGATTCACAAATGAAGACTCAAATCCAATTTAAGTTTTTTATAGCTTTTCTTAGATGATCAATTTATATGACTCATGGAGGGCTCAATTACAGGAATGAAAGATTGTAATTGGTCAATCAATTGTTCAGTAGTAGTAGTAGAGATTATGATTTTTCGTGCTGAAGATGTTAGAAATTTCTATTCTATAACATGATCAAGAAACGACAACTTATCATAATAACCATTAACATTTAACAAACATATGGGTTTATGGTGAATGTGTACTTGGGCCCAAAAGGAAATATGAAAGATCGCTTTTCAATGTGCCTAGACCACTTTGTAAAGCAATAAAGGCATCAGCATAGTTAAACATTGCATTCATTTGAGCAGACGTTATGGAGACCTATAATTTCTCTCTTATTGTTTTTCCAATGATGTCACCTTATGCTCAAGCTTTGGGGACGACCTCCAAAACTTGACTACCTCCTAAAAATACACCTATTGACATACCTCCTATTAACCCAAGATTGCCTTTCCTACACACTAAATGAATCTTTCTCTCAGCTAGCACCCGACCAAGATAATTTGCTTATTCTAAAAACTCATTTTCTTTCCTAGGACTAGATCCACCAAAAACACAAACATTTCTTATGTGATGACCTGAGGAACTTGCCATTTCTACACACTTCTATATTTGTCAAATGTATGGGTTGAGTAGAAATAAAAGCAAGGAAGAGAGGATTTTATAGATAAGAAATTAAAAAGGCAATCATACCACATATATGTAGGTGAGCTAGAGTCTCACACACTCCCCCCCTCTCTCTCTTTATTTATTTATTTTTGAAAAAACATGTATATGTATAGGTAGTTGTGCTTGTGGCTCACATCTTTCCTTGGTTTTACATCCAAGAATGACTTAAACACCCTCTATAGGTGGGGGATAGGCTTCCTATCTAGTTTTCTTAAAAACTGGCAAACAAAGTCTTTTTTAGTCAGATTCCCAAGACTAAGTCGATCATGTTTTTTTTATGAAAATGGGGCCATAAATCATGAATTACATGATGCACATCTCCACTAGGATGTGTCTAAAGAGTTAATATAAGATTATCTAAAAACTCCTTACTTAGGCTATCCTTAATTAATAGTATTTTATTTTTACGGTTTATAGATACCATTCCTAAAAACGACATTGTGCATTACAAGTCTATCTAGCATATCGATGACAGACTTTCAGTTGTTTTGCATGATGTTTCTTCGCAAAAGTGCTTTTACTTATTCTAGGCATGTGTGAAATGAAGGAATTAAAGGACTCACCTGATAATCAGACCTTTGCTTCAATCAGCCATCGAATATCTTTAGGAATTCCATGATTAACAACCTCAATCTTGCACATCTAGCATGATAAAGTTTTATAATCATATTCTGAGGCAGAGCGAGAAAATACTTTTTTTAATTTTTCAAGAGTGGTGTCCATTGTCAAATGAGAATTAGAAGAGAGATTCAAAGAATTGCATAAATATATACATAGATATCAGTTATTATAGGAAACTAAAAAAACTGACTTAAGTCACGGAGTACCGTTGTCCGCCATTTGACTGGGGTGAGAGAAACTAGTAAAAATCACTTAAAAAAACAGAAAAACAATGTGAGGAAAAAAAATCTATCTTTATATACAGAATCATCCAATTTAATAGAGTCATTTTTAATTGAAAAATTATCAAAGTAAACTCTCAAATGATGTCCATTTACCTTAAAAACATTGCATTCTTTGGATTCTTGATATCACAAGCCCTATATGGATGCACATGTTTCATAATAAAAGGATCACTCCATCTTGATCTTAGTTTTTTAGGAAATAAATGGAGTCAAGAATTTTTTAGCAAGATTTTTTAACCAACATTGAATGATTTTCTCAGTATTTTCTTTTTATGAAACTCTTTGATTCTTGCTTTATAAATTCTTGAATTTTCATATGCCTCATTTCTTATTTCCCCAAGCTCATTTGTTTATAATTTTTACAGTTGACTAGCATCATCAACATTTAAATTAAAAGCTTTAATAGCCCAATAAACTTTATGTTCAAGTTTCACAAGCAAGTGACAAGGTTCTCTATAGATTAGTCTATAAGATGACATACCTAATGATGTTTTATAAACAGTTCGATAAGCTCAAAGTGCATCACTAAGTCTTAAAGACCAGTCTTTCTTATTAAGGTTCACTATTTTCTCTAAAATTTATTTGATCTCCCTATTAGCAAGATCTACTTGGCCACTTGTGTAAGGGTGATAAGGGATGACAACTTTGTATGTGATTTCATATTTCTTCATTAAAGACTTAAATGGCTTGGTATAGAAATGTGTTCCACCATCACTTATCATGGCTCAAAGAATTTCAAATCAACTCAAAATATTTTCATTCAAAAACTTTATCACTGTTTTGTGATTATTGTTTCAACTTGGAATTGCCTCTATCTATTTTGAAACATAATCCACTGTGACTAATATGTACAAGAAACCAAATGATGGAGGGATGGACCCATGAAATCTATACCCCAGTAGTCAAAGATCTCAATGACAAGAATGTGATATAAAGGCATCATGTGATGTTTTGAAATAGATACCAACTTTTGACAATTCTTTTTAACATTATTCGAATAAGATAACTAATGTAATCATATTAATAATTTATAATCTGATTGGAACCTTGTTTGTGTGTAGTTTTCAATTGAATAATAAGCTTTTATACTATACTTATTTGACATACTATTAGTGGATTCTCTCAACTTAACATTTATTGTTATCATTATTTATTCCTTCCATTAATCTTCCATCTCAAAGCTCTCATATGTATGGGTCATCCCAATAAAAGTTTTGTAGGTCGCTCAAAAACTTTCTTTTATTTTCATCTCTATAATGAGTTGGCAAAAATCCTGAAGCAAGAAAATTAATATTTTTAGCAAACTAAGGGTTATTATTATTATGGATTTTTTGTTGTTGTGTTATTGTTATTTATAATTTATACAATTAATCTCCCTATGGTTCGACCTTAGTTTTGTCGAGTTATTTATTACTTCAACATCCTACACTTGGAAGAAGACATCAATCTTTTGGTTGTGTCAAGTTTTTCTCATTATTCTTATTATGAAGTGACTAGTTATCTTCTTCGACCATATTTTTTAAAAATGATGAGGATACCCTACAAAGTCTACCACTTAATGTACACAACCACACTCTCATAAATAAAGTTATATACAAGAAAAGTGAAAAGTGAAAAGAGAAAATAAAATAAATACTATAATTTGTTCAAGAACATACCTCTCTGGCAACGACGCCAAAAACTTGATGTCTTCTTCTAAGTGCATGAGTGTTGAAGTAATAAATTACCTAGCAAGACTAGGGTCAAACCACAAGAAGGTTAATTGTATAAATTATAGATAATAATAATACAATAACAACAATAAAAACAACAATAGTATCAAGAATAATAATAATAATACTAGTAGTACTAGCAGTAGTAGTAGAAGTAGTAATAATAGTAGTAGAAGTAGTAATAATAGTAATAGTAATAGTAATAGTAATAGTAATAATGAAGAAGAAGTAGAAGTTAATGAGACCTTTGAGATGGAAGATTAATATAAGGATTAAACAATGATAACAACAAATGTCAAGGTTAGAGGATCCACTAATATTTCTTCTAGAAAGGGGAGCATAAAGAGGTATATATCCATGTGAATTTTGGAAATTATAGTGTGCTTGAAACGATTGTTGTGAAGTTTGTGCATTATTGTTATCACTTTTCTAACTGAAATTTGGGTGATTTCTCTAACTAGAGTTATATGTTTGCAAACATGGGTTATGGTTGGGCCTTTGAAAACTGTTTAAAGCAAATGATTATTCATGGAAACATTCTTTAAAATAAGGCAAAGTTGGAAACCAACTCTTGACTTGGTGACAATCCTTATCATCTCTTGTCTGAATAAAATATCATTGATAACGTCCAAAATAGAACCACTTATACCATTAAAGTTCTAGGAAATTATCTCAGCTTTCCAAAAGAAAAAATTAAGGTCATTTGGACTTCTAAAACTCAAGATATAGGTTGAATACTAAAGAGTGTCTAGGCTGCAGGACATATTTGAACTTCTTTGTTGTTGCTATAATTTCGACTTGAAAACGACCTTTTTAAAACCAAACCTCCATATGAAAGTTGTAGGCCTATGTCTTAACTTTACATCCATATAAAGAAGACCTAAATCCGAGATCTATAACTCCAGATATGATCTAATTACCAAACAGTATTCTGGTTTAGACTATACTAACATCTCTTTTCTAAGTTTAGCCATCTCTTTGTCCTTTTAATTTCAGTACTTAAACTATCAATCAATTATTTTATTTATGTGATTGGCCTGCATTTAAGATGAATATTTACTACAAATTAAAAGTACATTATATTATTAGATATGTTATTATAAAACATGTTTTAGTTAAATAGTTATTGGTACTTCAAGTGCAAAATGATAATATAAAACCTTGATAAAAATGCACTTTTAAGTACTAATCATCCATCTTTTTCCTTTTCTTAAAAAGATAAGGCTTAAGAGGTTTAACATGGAATAGCCAATTTCCTTTCTTTTTCCACCACTAGGTCGACCTTGTTGTCCTTCAATAATACACACCTCTAAAGCCTGAACTATCTCTATCAAATCCCTCATCATCCTAAATTGCAAACCCATTATGAAATCTCTCTATCAGATGTTACTTTGTAGGCACATGATGTGGGACAAACATTGAGCGGTTGTGGAATCTCTTTTTATTCTTAAGCATTTGATATGTCACCCTGACTTAATGCTATAAACTCATGTTCCTTTATTTTGTGGTGATATCTAGAGCAAAATTGATTTTTTGACATAACTATAAAATCATACCATGTTCATAACCAGACATCAATCTTTCAGTCGTGTCAGTCTCCTACCATCACTTGTGGCCCTTCTTGACTGCACGGTCTCCTACCATGATTGTGCTTTATTAGATAGTAGTTGAGTCGCATAATCCACCCTCAACTCATTTGACACCTTTATCTAAATTAAGGTTTTCTCTATCTTTTTGATTCACTTACCAGTAATTTCTACGTCCTGATCCCTCAGGAAAGGCTCATAGCTCATCTCTCTAATGCTCTTCGTAATTTGTACCAAGGTAACTATATTGTCTATAGATGTTGTAATCGCTAGATTGGTGGCAATGTCGGGGCTACTGGGTTGTAAGGGATGATGCATTATTTACAGTCTTCATTGTTGCCCTCACTATCTATGTAATAAAAGCAGGGTCAATATACAGAGTAGGGGCTCTCGTAAGTGTCATTAGTGGAAGCACAACTATTTGTCCCTAACGATCTACCTTTTTTGGCTATGATACTCCAACCTATTTAGATATGGTATCATCTCAGATTCCATTAATATTTAAATATATAACCCATTATAGTACAAAGAGGCATCTAATACAAGTCCAATAAGAAATATCAAAATTTCCTCTACATATCTATCATTTAGTTCGTGACTGTAAGGTACCTGTAATTAATTTATCAATAACAATTAATTCTTTATCACACAAATACTTCAACAAATAAAACATATATAATAATGCATTTAGAATGTAACTCGTTATTGTCAAAAAAATTTCAATTATTAATTAATATAATTCATCTACATTATTCATTCATCACTTTGAGTTTTCTTGTTTGTCATTGGTTTAATACATCATTCCTTTCCTGGTACTTATTCTCTATAAACTCAATCTTTCTAAGTAATACCCAAAACCGAGTAATTTATTTCTTTATCTATGCTCAGGCATATTTCTTGCTTTTGAAAATCTAGATACATTTCTTAGTGTTGGGGCTATAGTCCTAATGCTAGGAAAACTAATTCCTTCATCCCTTACTGGATAGTAATTCCCTTTACTTGGAAATTAATTCCTTCATCCTTTATCAAGAATGATTAGTACTTAAAAGTGCGTTTTTATCATGGTTTTATATCATCATTTTGCACTTGAAGTATCAATAACTCCTTAACTAAAATATGTTTTATAATAATATATCTAATAATATAAGATACCTATAAATTGTGGTAAATGTCTATTTTTAATGCAGGCCTATCACATAAATGAAAGGATTGATTGATGACTTGAAGAACTTAAATTGCAAGGATAAAGAGATGGCCAAACTTAGAAAAGAGATGTCGGTGCAATCCAAACCGGAACACTGTTCGGTAAATGGGTCATATCTGGAGCTATATATCTCAGATTTAGGTCCAATTTATATGGATGGAAAGGTAAGACATAGGCCTACAACTTTCATATGGAGCCCAAGATCTAAAAAGGCCATTATCAAGTCCAAATTGTAGCAACAACAAAGAAGCCCGAATCTGTCTTCCAGCCCGAGCACTATTCGGTATTTTGGCCATATCTGGAGTTCTAGAAGTCCAAATGAGCTGAAATTTTTACACAAGAAAGCTGAGACAATTGCCTACAACTTTCATGTTTGCAACTGGCTCCAGTTTTGACGTTATCAATGACGTTTTGGGCAGACAAGAGAAGATAAGGATTGTCACCAAGTCAAAAGTTGGTCACCCACTTATCAATTAGTCATCAAATCAATAGTTCCCATTTTTGGCCTATAAAAGGAGGCATTTGCCATGCATTTAGGCATCTTGATTTCCAGATCAAGATCATGCTCTTCCTTTCTCTCTTTGTATTTTTTATGCTTTGTTTTCATTAATATTAAGTTTATGCCTTTCATTTCCTTTCCTTTACTTAGTTAACTTTTATGTTCTTATTTTGTTTATCTATTTTGCTTTCTTTCATTATGTCTAGCTAAGTTAATTATGTCAAGGTGAAAAGGTTACACTAATGGTGTAAGAATAAGTATAATGTAAACTTAATATGGACTTTAATGTTTGATACTAACATGTTTTATATTTGCTATCTTGTTCACTCTTTAATACTTTGCTTGTTAAATGACTAATCTTGATTTATGTTATATAACACTTGGTACAACAAATGCTTGGCACTTTCATAGCCCATAATGTATGGTATAACCGACACCTGAGCTATGAAAGGAACTTGATTTGTTGTTAACATAAGTTATAATCATGAATGCTTGACGAGATTTACAAGTATTAGCATTAATTGAATAAGATGACTAATGTAATCATGTTAACAATATATAATCTGATTGGAACCTCCTTTGTGTGTGGTTTCCAATTCAATAATAGACATCAACCTTTTCGTCGTGTCAAAGAATTAATCCCAATTAATTCCTTCATCCTTTATCAAGAATTAATCTCATTATCAAGAAATCAATTCCTTCTTACTTGAATTGGATTTTAAATGTACTTTCAATTAACTTGATAGATTTTAAAGTTGGGATAATTAATTGAGAGTGTGTGTTGAATGAAAATGTCTTTGCATAATGATCTTTTATAATTTTTTTTTCTAGTTTAGAATTCATTATAAAGTGTGCTTGCATTATCGTAGTATGATAGGCCATATGTCAAGAATTAACACAATTGGTTAGTGGAACTATTTTAAGAAACTTTCTTAATCAAATACAATAAATGAAGAGTAGATGAACTACATTGACAAAATATCAAGAATAAAGGGATCAAATATACCATTAATCCTATTAACTATTCTTTATATTAAATAACATAAGTCAATTAAAGATAATGTATAAAAGAATTTTTTTTTTAATTTGTGTTTGAAAAGAATATACTCCTTTGGTCACTCTTGGTCAATGATATGGTAATTTTCTTTTATTTTTATTGGTGTACTCTGACATGATTAAAAAATTAATGTCTTCTTCCAAGAGCAGGAGTGTTGAAGTCATAAATAACCCAGCAAGAACGGGGACTGTTTGGGCTGGAGGACAGATTTAAACTTCTTCATTGTTACTAATTTGACTTTAAAATGGCCTTTCCAAATGTTGGGCTCCCATGACAGCTGTAGGGCTATG
>NW_011502169.1:22618-24872 GCF_000495115.2 Populus euphratica
TTTCATTTATGTGATAGGCCTGCATTTAAAATGAACATTTACCATAAATTAAAGGTATCTTATATTATTAGATATGTTATCATAAAACATGCTTTAGTTAAGGAGTTATTGATACTTCAAGTGCAAAATGATAACATAAAACCTTGATAAAAATGCACTTTTAAGTACTAATCACATTGTTTCTTATTTCATGACTTATGTTAATAATGCATAATTTTTTTTTAAACCTTGTCATTGAGAAGAATACATAATAAGTGTATGTTTGGCTTATGAGTGATGCTTTGATTTGTTGTATTTGGTTGTTTGAATTTTTTAAAAAAAATCTATGTAGGGTCCCGTATAGGGGAGGTGCTGCTGAGATTTTATTATAAATACATAGATACACTAAAAAAAAAACCATAAACCATATATAAAGAATTGAAATGAATATGTTTAACTATTTTGTTATATTGTTTATAAGATGAGGAAAAGTTAAAGGTCAAAACAAAACAATTGTTCTTCTTGTAGTAGTAGTGTTCCTGAGCCTACAATGTATTTAAGTGTTGATCTTGAAAAGGTACTTGATGCATATGATAATGATACAAGCTTGTCAACTACGAGTTACAAATCTAGCTTCATCTACTAGACATCCTTATTTTGGCAAGTCAATGTAAGAAAATTTATTTTATCTAAACATAACATTAAATTAATGATTAAATTTTTATATAGTCAACCATTAGTTAATTTAGTTTCATATTCATAAACATGGAAGCTGCACAAATAATAACATTGATAATGAAAACATCAATGAAAATGTCATTGTTTCAATGTAGCCAACTTCAAGAGTATCCTGAATAGATTGCCAAAGTTGAGGCTTGGTGGGGGAAGTTTAAGGTTAGTACATGTATAATCAATACTTTTAATACACACACACACACACACGTCATAGGGTTTATAGGATACTATCAGAGAGTGGGTTCTTAAATAGAAACAAAAAGACACGTGGTATCATTAACAAGCATACTAGCCAGTTGCTTTATTTTACTAACCATGTAAAGTGTTTATTGAAAGCTTGCTTTATTTTTAAGTATTTTTCTTAAAATAGTAGTTATTATTTCTGATAATGTATAACAAGCAATTTATTTTGCAGGTTACATAACTTGGACGTGAGGCAACTCCAATGGATTTATACGTGAAAACATTTATACGGAGAGAGGATTGATAAAAAAAGAGATGCATTAGTTCATGGACAGTTGATTTGAGCTGTTTATTGTACGAAAACTTTGAAACCTTTTGTATATTGTTTGGGCTAATATTTTGTTTTATCATATCTTTGACTTTCTTTTTTGTTTACAAACAATATAACATTAACATGCATATCAAACATGGAAAGGACCTTCAACCCATCCAGAATATCATTTGGAGTTGTGATTTGAGGTTGGAGCAACTAATGGACCCATTAAGAATTGAGTTTATGATACTCTATGATTATGACATTTGATATGAGGTTAGACTGTAGTGTCCTACATATAGGCCCATAATTTAACCCACGACAACCATTACCAACTGTTAAGAAGTTGGCTAAAAAACAAATTAGTGATTGAAGGCCGAAATAGAGGCAAAGTATGAGGAACAAAGAAAGAAGCAATGGGAGGAGATGATGGGATACTTATCTAGTCACTATCCTCCTCTTTACAAATCTTCATGAGATTTTTCTCTGTTGGGTTTTTTGAATATCATGCAGACAGTGAAAACTATGAAATAAAAATATCCAGGAATCCCTAAGATCTTGTTAGATAGATCTAGAGTTGTTTAAAAATTTATTACCTGAAGTTCTAATTTTCTTTAGCTTTAAATAATTCCTTAAACATTGGGTTGTCACAAACAACAAGCCGTCTAATTGTTTGACCTCTAATGATAATCCACATGAACCACCTATGAAAAATCTCCTAAATCTTTATTTGGGAGAGATGGATTTCTATGTTTAGAGTGCTAGCTCTAATATTGTGTTTACATAGTTTTTTTTTTTTGTTTAACAGACAACCAGTTCTCATTTCTAAAAATAAAAAGCATAACTTATTATTTATAAAAAAATATGAAAGAAACCCTAGAAATTGATAAAACATTAATTTTTTCCTTAATAATATCCATATATTAATTCAAGAAAATTTTAGAAACTAACTTAATCACGTTCTTGGCTTTTCTAGGTCTAGAAATATAATCACCATATTAATTATAATTTAGTCATTAATTTATATTAACCAAGTCATCTCAT
>NW_011502200.1:0-24273 GCF_000495115.2 Populus euphratica
TGCAAATGATTCAGAAATGAATCATGTGTTGGGTTCTAAAGTTGATGAGTTGAAGGTAGGGTCTCAGCAACAAGACCAGCTAAACCTTAGCCCTAAATTGAATTTTTTAAATGCTTTGAAGGGTTCTGATGTTGATAACAATGAGGGTAGCAAGAACCTTGGTATTTCTCTAGTCCGTAATCTGCATTTTGCTCCCCCCGGCTATGACTGATGGTCGTGTGATAGTAGCTCCTCCACTTGATGTGTTTGAGGATGGCTGCGAAATTTGGAAATCTACCCTAGTTGGTCATTTTGTGGGTCAGAAATTACCATATCCCGTTGTTAATTCCATTGCCAAAAGAATCTGGGGCTCCTACGGTCTATCAGAAGTTTTATCTTTGGATAATGGTTTCTTCCTATTTATCTTCGGATAATGGTTTCTTCCTATTCACTTTTGATTCTGTTGATCATGCCACTAATGTGCTGGAAAGAGCCCCATGGCACATGGCAAACAGACCTTTGGTGCTTAAACATTGGCAACCGAACATGCAATTTTTGAAAGGTGATTTGGTTAGAGTAGAATTATGGGTTAGGCTGTATAAATAATTATGAATCCTTGCCACTTGGAAACTATGTTGCAGCCCATTAAACATCCTTGTAGAATTAGTATATTTCCAAAATAAGCTGCCACATCCCTTTAGGAAAAGAATCCTAGCCAAATAGGAAGTCCACAAGTCAAAAGGAAGTAAATAACAAAATCCGTACAGCCTCTGGTGACCCGTATTGAGATACCTTCCCGAACTCCGATTGACCTGAAATTTTAACCCAAGGTAATACAATATGTCAGGAGACTCCACGTAAAATTTCAGCTCGATCCAACGGTCAGATGGAGAATTATGACTATTGCTCTAAAACTGGATAGTTGCACATTTTACATCAAAATTCAAATTTGATCTTGCTTGGATCGTATCATTCCCTCTCTCTTCAAGATGATTCGTCCTCGAATCACCAATAAGTTGGATGGACAATTCCTGATCCTCCTTTTGAAGCCTTTGGAGTTCTTTTTTTGCAAACAATTGTCGCCAACAACTTTGGATGAAAGTTGCAGCCATTCTATTTTGTACATCATCATTGCACTCCTTTTTCTCCTCTTTTTTCAAAGATTCCTGGGCATTGATTGTTGCCGATAACACATCAAGTTCTTGCTTCATCTCCCCTGGAATACGGGATAGAGTCTTTAATTCTTTTTTTGGAACACTAATCTCTTTATCGCTCTCCCTTTGATACCACCTCTCCTTTTGAATTTGCATTTTCTTTTGCCATAGCACCTTATCAAAATACATTAAATCCCTTCGATTTCTATGCTGCGAAAAATCTTCCCGGTAGCCTATGGTTTCATCCTTAAAACCACCATCACAAATATCATCAAATTGAGGCTCAAAATCCTCATAATCAGCCCACCTTGACTGATGCGAACCTCGTGATCACATGGTCACGCAACCCACACGTAAAGACACTAATTCCCGGAAAGCCAAGTAAATCAGGTTTGATAGGAGTGTGTCACAAAGATAACTTGTACCTAGACACCAGCACTATTGGAAATGGAAGACCCCCACCCAACGAATATTTATTCGCGAACGAGAAGTATAAGGATGACGCCACGAAGATAGTTGTTCTTCGATAAGTCCTTTTTTAGTTCATTAGAGAACCATGGAAGGGAGATTATCTCACCAACACATACACACACACAAAGTGCGGCAAACAAGAAGTTTTATTAATCTGAATAGTCTTTCTCTACATGTTTGGTTATGCCTCTATTTATAGTGATTCTAGACTTAAAAGAAACCCTAATGAACCCCCCTTAGGTGGACTTATATGTAGCCCACTTACAATTGACCCAAATAAGTAATAATAACCCAAAGACTATGAAGAAAATAATAAAAATATAAAAATCCGAAAATTACTATCCTAAATATGCTAGAATCAGATTTGTCACCATTAAGAAGTCCCAAATAGACTAGGAAATCTGATCTGAAGGTAGAATGTATTCTAAAGTCTTCTTTCCTTTTGTAGCTCGGATGAATAAGGAATCCTTGTAAGAAAAGGATTCTGAAATAATTATGAATCCTTGCCACTTGGAAACTATGTTGCAGCCCATTAAACATCCTTGTAGAATTAGTATATTTCCAAAATAAGCTGCCACATCCCTTTAGGAAAAGAATCCTAGCCAAATAGGAAGTCCACAAGTCAAAAGGAAGTAAATAACAAAATCCGTACAGCCTCTGGTGACCCGTATTGAGATACCTTCCCGAACTCCGATTGACCTGAAATGTTAACCCAAGGTAATACAATATGTCAGGAGACTCCACGTAAACTTTCAGCTCGATCCAACGGTAGGATTAAGAATTATACCTATTTCCGTAAAATTGGATAGTTGCACATTTTACATCAAAATTCAAATTTGACCTTGCTTGGATCGTATCATTAACCTTCCAACCCTACTGCCATTGTTAGATTTCCATTTAACCCCAACCTTTCTAACATCTTGGGTACATGTTCCAGGCACGTTTCCATGTTTTCCCACCTTCTCAAGTCTGTCACACACGTTCCCCATCATGAAATTCATGCTTTTCATCATGGCTTGCATAACTTGGTTAATGGTAAAAAAATATTATCCTCACGCCGCTCGTGTTTCGCTCAAACTGATGCGGATCAGCCTAACACCAAGCATAATCATGCCAACAACCCATTGGAGGTGCCAATTGGGCCAATCACAAGAGCTAGGGCTAAGAAGCTTAAAGAAGCATTGAATGGGCTTGTTCAGAATATATGGAACAAAATGGACCTAGAGAGGCTTGGAACATTTAAGGAGCATGAAGGACAGCCTTTAATTCATTTAGGTCAGGTCCAAGAAGAGCCCAATTCATGTGGAACAAGGGGTTGATGTGTCCGGGCCAATACCAGCCTTGTTAGGCTTGTCTTTTCTAATACTACAAGGATAAAGAGTCAGCAATTTATTCTCCGAACTAAGTAAGGAAGTTGGCCAAATCTTATTCCTAAAGAGGGGAGGACTATTTAATGCTTTTCCTCACTTAGGAAGGAAAGTAATAAAGGAGGAAATTTGTTTTCTTATTTGTCCAAGTTAAACAAGGAATTCCAAGCTAATCAAGGACATCAAAGGGGGCAGCAACACAAATTTTCCAAATCAAATTTTTCCAATTTTGTTTAGGACTTCTTAAGGGTGACAAATCTGATTCTAGCTTATTTAGGATGGTATTTTCGGATTTTTAGTATTTTTAGTATTTTCTTCTTTGTTTTTGGGTTATTATTACTTATTTGGGTCAATTGTAAGTGGGCTACATATAAGTCCACCTAAGGGAGGTCCATTAGGGTTTCTTTAAGTTCAAATTCAGTATAAATAAAGGCATAACCCAAACATGTAAAGGTTACGCAATTTTCAGATTAATAAAACTTCTTTGCTGCACTTATTGTGTGTTGGTGGGATAATTTCCCTTCCTTGGTTCTCTAAAGAACTGAAAACGACTTATCGAAGAACAACTGACTTCGTGGCGTCATCCTTATACTTCTCGTTCGCGAATCAATATTCGTTGGGTGGGGGTTTCTGTTTTCAATAGTGCTGGTGCCTAGGTACAAGTTATCTTTGTGTCACACTCCTATCAAACCTGATTTACTTGGCTTTCCGGGAATTGACATCTTTGCGTGTGGGTTGCGTGACCATGTGATCACGAGGTTCGCATCACAAACACTCAATATCCTCACACACTCACACCTCTCATCTCACCTTCTTGCGAAACTGAAAACCAACACCAAATTGAACTTGGCAGCTCAATCCAAATAGATATATGACTCAAGAAGCAATAACAACTAGAAAACAAGCAAGTAGCAAACGAGTCTATCCGAAATATCAACGAAACTGAAGACTCGAATAAAAAACAGAAACAAAAAATAAACAATACTCAAATATGATGGAAATAAACTGCAAGAAACGAAATCAACAGAAAGCAAGCGAATTTCAAACATTGATGCAAGACAGACTTGTTTACAACAAGTTAAGTTTGAATTTGGAACCTGAAGTAAATGATGTCCAATTGAGTTAAAATTTCAGATATAGTGCAATATCGACACAAATAGACAGAAAATAAATTTTGAGCAATTTATGACAAGGTTTGATATACTGACGCAAAAACGTTATGAATCAGACCTGATTAGACCCCAATTTGAAACCCAAAGAAAACGATATCCAATTTACCCCATTTTTCATATGTGGTGCGATTAGGACCCCAGAAATTATAGTATCAAATTTGAGATAATTACGAGTTGATTTGATCCAATTGTCTATTGTTTAGTTTTTTACGGCAGAATCCAATAAACATATCAAATCGAATGTATCATCCGTGATAAGCTTGATTTGATGAGGAACGTTCTACCAACAGATGAAAATAAAAGAATCCAACGAGCATGGAGGGTTAATAACATAGATTCTTCATTTGATATTTAGCTGGTTGTATTGGTTTCCCTAACGAATCAAGTTAGGTCTTGAGTTTTCAGTTCGGTGGCTAGCATGTAGCCATCTGTTGTTTTACGTTTCTGTTCTCATTGTAAATCTGGGGTATGCCCCTTATAATCTTTGTATCGTTTTCCTTTAAAATATACGTCAACTTACCAAAAAAAAAGATAGATCGCAACTGATGCTCTGATACCAGATGTTGTGCCGTGAATGATTCAAAAATCGGCAACAATGAATCTGACGAAAATGGATGAAGGATGGGTCTGGTTGTATTGTCTTTCTTCTGGTGTTTAGGCTAGATTATAGTATTTTTAAGGTAAATAAAATGGAGGATAAACTAGAGTGATACTTTGATAAGTCGATCTGGACGCCACAAAGATCAATCTAGGATTTTGACGCCACACTCTTTGTGATTGAAGAGTGATAAGTCAGGTAGGGTTCTTCACAAATCAATTTGGAAGAATAACTCTTAATTCTCGGAATTAAGTTCAAATATTGGCCAAAAGTTGTTTATTACATATTCTGATGCCATATTTATAATGGAACATCCCTCCACACTTAGGAAAATTCAACATGACAGAAATCAAGCCCAAAACTTGGACTTTGACAAAGTAACCAGACAAATTACACTAGCACACATTTTCTGACTTTAATTGAAACATAAACAGACCGAATTTAAAATGGCTATAACTTCTTGCACAAAAGTCCAATGCAATCATGGTTGGACAATCTGGAAAGATCACGTTCTGAACTTGAAATCCACCTAGATTAGTCTTGTTTTCACATGCAATGGATGACTTCAAATTCGGGTTCAAATTTATCTACTGTTCTGACGTAAACAGCATCAATTTCTTAACTTATTTGCATTATCAACCCAAATTCAAGTAGTCCAGCATCAAAAGAACCATTAAGGGCTCTTCCCATCTTTAAGCTCCAATTGTAGGCAAATAAGCACCCTTGAACCAATTTGAAACTGATTGCCAAATTTTAACTCCGACGCAGCTTCAATCATTCCAATCTGACTCGTCAAGGTCCTTTGTAGTTGTTTCGCTCTCGCTCTTGTCATTGGACCATCTGAATCCTCTTGCATATTTGATTTACCTTTACGAGATGGATTATCATTCCCATGATGCACATCATCAGCCCCGGGTTGATAATGATTTGTCCTCAAATCATAATCGTCGTCATCATCCAAGTATGGAGTCAAGTCTTTCACATTAAAAGTAGCTGATACATTGTAATCACCAGGAAGATCTACCTTATACGCATTATCATTCACCTTCTCTATAATCCGAAATGGACCATCAGCTCTTGGCATCAACTTGGACTTGCGTTTGCTTGGAAATCTGCCCTTACTAAGATGAATCCAAACAAGATCACCAGGTTCAAACCTAACCATTTTCCGCCCCTTGTTAGCTTGTTTAGCATACTTTGTTGTTTTCTCCTCAATATGTAATCGAACCTGCTCATGTAGTTTCTTCATCAATTCTGCCTTTCTAATTCCATCCATAGATGTCCTCTCATCAATTGGAATATGAACAAGATCAATAGGAACACAAGGATTAAAGCCATACACGACCTCAAATGGTGAAAATTTTGTAGCCCCATGCACACTACGATTATATGCAAACTCCACAATAGGCAAACAAGTATCCCAACTCTTCAAATTCTTATGTATAACAGCTCGTAACAAAGAAGATAAAGTTCGGTTTACTACCTCAGTTTGTCCATCAGTTTGTGGATGACATGCCGTACTGAAAAGTAACTTCGTTCCTAGCTTCCTCCAAAGAGTCTTCCAAAAGTAGCTTAAGAACTTTGTATCACGATCAGAGACAATGCTTTTAGGAACTCCATGCAAACGAACAATCTCTTGAAAGAACAAATCAGCTACATGTACAGCATCGTCAGTTTTGTTGCAAGGAATGAAATGGGACATTTTGGAGAATCGATCAACCACAACCATTATTGAATCCTTTCCACGCTGTGTTCTCGGTAACCCCAGTACAAAGTCCATGCTAACATCCATCCACGGTTGCTCTGGAATAGGCAACGGCATATACAGCCCATATGCATTCTCTTTACCCTTAGCTTTCTTGCAAATAGCACATCTCTCAATCACCTTGTGCACATCCCGTAACATGCTAGGCCAAAAGAAATGTTCTTTCAGCAACTCATAAGTCTTCTTCTCCCCAAAATGACCACTAAGACCACCACCATGAGCCTCTCGCACAAGCAACTCCCGTAATGAACCTGAAGGAATACACATTCTGCCCATTTTGAACAAGTAACCTTCATGCATAAAGAACCCATCACAAGCTCCCTTTGCACATTCGGTAACCACATTAGCAAAGTAGGAATCATTAGCGTATTGATCCTTCACTTGTTCAAAACCCATCAGCCTTGCATTCAACATAGAGATCAGTGCATACCTCCTAGAAAGAGCATCAGCAACCACATTAACTTGCCCTTTCTTGTACTTTATGACATAAGGAAATGACTCCATAAACTCCACCCATTTAGCATGTCTTCGATTCAGCTTGCTTTTTTTTTTTTTGGTAAGTTGACGTATTTATTAAAGGAAAACGATACAAAGATTATAAGGGGCATACCCCAGATTTACAATGAGAACAGAAACGTAAAACAACAGATGGCTACATGCTAGCCACCGAACTGAAAACTCAAGACCTAACTTGATTCGTTAGGGAAACCAATACAACCAGCTAAATATCAAATGAAGAATCTATGTTATTAACCCTCCATGCTCGTTGGATTCTTTTATTTTCATCTGTTGGTAGAACGTTCCTCATCAAATCAAGCTTATCACGGATGATACATTCAATTTGATGAAAGACCAAATTCTGAGTTCTAGATATTCCAGCAAAGGTCCTTGCATTCCTTTCTTGCCAGATATGATACACTGTAGCTGCAAAACTGAGTTTACGAGAAAAATTGACAAAACTTTTGCCATGCCAAGTGACAGTGGCCCATCGAATCCATTCATCCCATCCTTTTGTCATTCTTGGAATGTTGCATCTGTCACAAACATCCCACCAGATCGCTTTAGTATAGGAGCATTCAAAGAACAAGTGGTTGTGATCTTCGTAGTTGCGGAGACAGAGTGAGCATCTATTGGGACCATGTATACCAAATCGATGAAGTCTATCTTGAGTTGTGAGTTTCTGTTGGACAGCCACCCATAGAAGAAACGAATGTCTTGGAACAGCATTCTTGAACCACACAATGTCATGCCATTCGACCATCGTATGATGAAATCTTAGTTGTTCCCAAGCTATTTTGATCGAGAATCTGTGATTTGGTGAATCCAGCCAAACAATCTCATCATTTTGCCCTATCATAGGATTAGAATTGGAAGGAATAGCTTCTACAATGGGGTGCCATCCAATAGCGTGAGTGGTAGGAATTTTCCATTCTGAGTTATGAATCAGCATATTCACCTTCGCGTTCTTTTCCATACCTGAATCATAGATGAATCTGTCGCCGTAAGAATCTGCGAGCGGGCTGTGAGGATGCCAATTGTCAAACCATAGAGAAGTTGTCCTGCCATCCCCTATGATGTACTTCATCTTCGGCCATGCTAAGGATCTGAGCTTTAGAATCTTTCTCCATGCCCAAGAGCAATTCTGTGGCGTCTTGATTGTCCAGAAATTCCTACCTCGCAACAGATTACATCTGATCCAAGTAGACCAGATTGAGCCATCTGAGTCATTGCACAGGTTCCAAATGTGTTTCAACAAAGCAATCTTGTTCCATTCTGTTATCCTCTTTATTCCTAGCCCCCCCTCCTTTTTTGGAAGACATACCTGATCCCAAGCCACTTTAGCCCCAGTAGTTCTCATATCTGAACCTGACCAAAGAAAGGATCTCATAATTTGCTCCACACTTTTTATGACTTGCCCAGGTAAGAGGAAGAGAGATGCCCAATAGACTTGGATGGAAAATAAAACTGAATTAATCAGTTGTACTCGTCCTGCATACGAGAGTGTTCTACAAGTCCAATGTCGAACTTTAGAGGTGATTCGATCCACGAGACCCTTACAATAAACAGCCTTTAGTCTGGACGAGATAAGAGGCACTCCCAAATATTTCATAGGGAGCTCCCCCTCTGCAAACCCAAGAACATGAATAATCTCTTCCCTCTCAGCATTTAACACACCGCTTAAGAAGATGTCACTTTTATTTGGATTTGGATACAGACCTGATAGATCTTGAAACTTTGTGAGCACAGTTTTGATCATACGAATTGAGTTTACATCTCCTTTGCTAAAAATCATCAAGTCGTCAGCAAAACAAAGATGAGAAATGTTGTCCTTCTTGCATCTCCAGTGGAACTTGAAGTTTTGGTTGGCACTCATCTTGCAGAATAGCCCCGAAAGGATTTCCATACATAGGACAAACAAATATGGAGAAAGTGGATCCCCTTGTCGAAGCCCTCTCCCCCCTTGAAAATAACCTGCAAGCTCACCATTGACGTTGATAGAGAATTGACATGATGTAACACAAACCATAATCCAATCAATGACTGTTCTAGGGAATCCCATTTTTCTTAACATAGCGTCAACGAAATCCCACCGAACCGAGTCATAAGCCTTCATCAGATCTACTTTCATAGCACAACGGGCAGGTCCCGTAGATTTATGATAGCCTTTCATTAGTTCCTGAGACAAAAGAATGTTGTCGCTGATTCTCCGTCCAGAGATAAAAGCAGTCTGATACGGACCTACTAAGGATGGCAAAACAGCTGTGATTCTCCCAGCTAGAATCTTAGCGATGCATTTGTACACGGTATTGCAGCAAGATATAGGACGAAAATCTGTCAACCTCGTAGGATTGGCAACTTTAGGAATAAGGGAAATTGATGTAGCATTCATTTCTTTAAGCATTCTCCGAGTCTGAAAGAAGGAGCTAACAGCATTGATTACATCCTCCCCAACTATGTGCCACATTCTTTTGAAGAAACCTGCGTTAAATCCATCCGGACCAGGGGCTTTGTTGTTCTTCAAACTAAACATAGCATGCTTAATCTCCTCCCTTGTTACATCTTGTGCTAATACATGTTGTTGCGTTGAAGACAGTTTCAAGTTAATTGCCGATTCCATCTCTTCCTCATTCAGAACCCTAGGCATCTGTTCCACTCTTAACACACGCTGGAAGTACGCAATGACTTCTGATTTAACTGCCTCATGTCCTTCGACAACCTCTCCATCCTCCTTTGTAAGTGAAAGAAGTTTATTTCTATGCTGTCTTCCATTTACTGATTTGTGAAAGTAGCCAGTATTCTGATCCCCCA
Organism: Populus euphratica; assembly: GCF_000495115.2. Taxonomy (NCBI): domain Eukaryota; kingdom Viridiplantae; phylum Streptophyta; class Magnoliopsida; order Malpighiales; family Salicaceae; genus Populus; species Populus euphratica. The sequence goes on from NW_011502200.1 coordinate 9,816, forward strand.
AGCTAAGCCACTGTATCCTTGACTTTTGTTTGAAAAAACTCTCTTCGGCCTTGACGATAGAAGCGTAGTTACGTACAGCATCCCTTTCTCGCATGCACAAAGTTGGATTCCCATGTGCTGTATGGAGAGCCTGTTGAGCCTTATCCATTTCATCTTTCGCATCTTTGACTCTATCTGAAATGTTGGAGAAGTGAGTCATATTGAAAAGTTTCAATTCCCGTTTTAGTTTTCTTAGCTTGCAACACAGCTGATACATTGGACAACCCCCTGAATTGTGTTCCCATACTTTCCTCACCAAGGGCATGAACTCGTCATGGTCCATCCACATATCAAAGAATCTGAATGGTTTCTTTATATTCTGATAATCACCAGTAACCTTTACCACCATAGGAGAATGGTCTGACATACCCGATGGCAAAAATCTCGCTTCTGAAAAGGGGAAGTTCAGATTCCATTTCTCATTGACAAGCACTCTATCTAGTTTCCGCATAATCAGATTCTCAGGACATTGGTTCGACCAAGTATAATGCAGGCCTGAATATCGAAGATCATCCACTTTCGCTTCTTGAATACATGTTTCCAATCTGTCCATATGACCAGCCCACGAAGTAGACCCTCCTAACCTGTCTGATTGGTAGCGGATAGCATTAAAGTCGCCCATAAGAATCCATGGGCTGGACTCCCATCCATCACTACGACTCACTATATCAGACCATAATGCCTCACGTAAGGAAGCGTTATTGTCTCCGTATATAATTGAAGCATTGAAACAGATATTGGTAGCTAATATAGTGACAGAAACATGAATAGCCTGGTCTGACATTCCGAGGACATCAACCTTCACCACATCAGCATTCCAACAAACCCAAATACGACCACGACAAGAGAAATCATAATTATACAAGAAGGACCAATTACGCAGAAGAAGTTGAGAAACATTATATTTATTCTCGTCTCTAACCCGAGTTTCAACCAAACCGAAAAGAGTCATCCTCTCTTGATGGATGAGCTGACGCAATGCTGAATGCTTTATGGGATCATTCAAACCTCTTACATTCCAACATCCAATAATCATAAGAAAATAGAGAGGAGTACAAACAGCAACACAAAGATTACCTCGACGTGCCCCCAGGCGAGGAGACAGATTTCTTATTCTTCTTTGAAGAGTTTTTCGAACCCTTTTTCTTTTTCTCTAGAGAGTCTCTAGCCTTAATAGCCAACTGATTAACAGTTTCCCTTTCGGTGGAATTCAGAGTTTGTGGGCTTGTCAGGATTGGTGACGTCAACTCCTTATCAGTTCGTTCCCCATCTGTATCACCTCCCATTGCGTCAATATCTACATTCAGCTCATGACTATTAACGAAAAGAACCTGGTTCACCGTCGCACAATCAGATGTATTGGAGATGGCTAAACTTTGATCTGAAGCAGTACTTGTACCCCCCTGCTCCTGCTTCATGTCTCCTTGTGAACTCTTCAAAACAAGAGGAGATGTAGGATTTTCATCTTCATAACAATCAGCATTGCTCACATCTGACGCAGCCTTCTCATTCATATTATGATCAGAAATATTTGTACCAGATGTCGAACAACCATTCTCATTACAGTTAGCATCAATCTCAACACAAACTCTTGCGTAGCTAAGCCTTTGACGCAACAATGTAGTATGATCAGCATGAAGAGGAACCCCAATAGCACTCGCTACACAACTGAACCCCTTAATAGTCCAATACTCGAGAGGAACATTATACAGCCTAACCCATACTGGAACTCTGACCAAATCACCTTTCAAAAATTGCATGTTCGGTTGCCAACGTTTAAGCACCAAAGGTCTGCTTGCCATGTGCCATGGGGCTCTTTCCAGCACATTAGTGGCATGATCAACAGAATCAAAAGTGCATAGGAAGAAACTATTATCCGAAGATAAAACTTCTGATATACCGTTGGAGCCCCAGATTCTTTCGGCAATAGAATTAACAACGGGATATGGTAATTTCTGACCCACAAAATGACCAACTAGGGTGGATTTCCAAAGTTCGCAGCCATCCTCAAACACATCAAGTGGAGGAGCTACTGTCACACGACCATCAGTCATAGCAGGGGGAGCAAAATGCAGATTACGAACTAGAGAAATACCAAGGTTCTTGCTACCCTCATTGTTATCAACATCAGAACCCTTCAAAGCATTTAAAAAATTCAATTTGGGGCGAAGGCTTTGCTGGTCTTGTTTCTGAGACCCTACCTTTAACTCATCAACTTTAGAACCCAACATATTATTCATTTCTGAAACAACATTAGAAGCTTGGGAATTAGAGTGTTTCTTCTCTATGCTAGCTTCAGAATCAGCTTGATTAACACTAGTAAATTGAGAAATCCTCATCCCATGGCTGTTCAACATATCTTGTAGCTCTAATCTTTATATATGTCTAGATTTGACTTCATTGTGTTGTTCATTGTTAGAGGTAACCATTGGAACAGAATCCACAGCAGAACATAAGGACATTATGGCAGCATACAAATACTAGAGATACCAAATTCCAAGAAGAGAAACTGAGTCTAAGACGTAACCTAAGCTCAGAAACAACAACAATGTAATCTCAGAAACAACAAGATTCAGATTTGTTCATGAAGGGAGAAGAGAATTACAGAATTACGAGGCCAGTATCTTCGCGATTATTGATTGGAATGGTGATCCGTGTGGTCAAGCTGTAGAGTATGTTCTGACGAACAACATACTAAAAACTGGTGACGATCCAACGGTGAACAAAGAAAATCAAGCTTCAACAAAACCCAATTCACGCTGCTGCAACTAAAAATGCAGAACAGTAGAAATATTACGAGATCAATATCTCCCACCTCGTTGATTGGAATGAAGATCCATTCGGTCAATGTTTCCAGAAGGCTGAAATGAACAGCATAGTAAGAAATGAGGATGATCCAACGGTGGACGGAGTAGATCTAGCTCCGACAGTTTGATCTCTAATCTCTCTCTCTCTCCAAATCTCTCTCTCACGGTGGACGGTGGACGGAGTGGATTTTTATATTTTTATTATTTTCTTCATAGTCTTTGGGTTATTATTACTCTAAGATCAATATCTCCCACCTCGTTGATTGGAATGAAGATCCATTAGGTAAATGTTTCGAGAAGGTTGGAACGAACAACATAGTAAGATATGAGGACGATCTAACGGTGGACGGAGTAGATCTAGCTCCGACAGTTTTATCTCTAATCTCTCTCTCTCTAATGGTAAAAAATTGAATCACGAGAATGGGGAGATTCAGGTGACAAAGCAAGTTCTTGTGCCCTTTTCCATTAAAACCTATCATGATGAGGTTTTGTGTGACGTTACGCTGATGTCAGCTAGCCATTTGTTGTTAGGTTTTCTATGGCACTTATTGTGTGTTGGTGGGATAATCTCCCTTCCTTGGTTCTCTAAAGAACTGAAAACGACTTATCCAAGAACAACTGTCTTCCTGGCGTCATCCTTATACTTCTCGTTCGCGAATCAATATTCGTTGGGTGGGGGTTTCTGTTTTCAATAGTGCTGGTGCCTACGTACAAGTTATCTTTGTGTCACACTCCTATCAAACCTGATTTACTTGGCTTTCCGAGAATTGGCATCTTTGCATGTGGGTTGCGTGACCATGTGATCACGAGGTTCACATCATTTGGTATCAGAGCTTGGCTCCATTAATCAGGTTATATCCTCCTGAAATTTTCGTTTCTTGTTAATTCCGCAAAAAAAATTCCTTAGTATCCAATTTCTTCTTCTCCTCGAATTTGCGGCATATAAAAAGGAAAAAAAAAATTGTTATTTCATTCTGTTATTGTTCAAAATATATCAGTAACATAAAAAAAAAAGAGAGAGAAAAGAGAAAAGAAAAGAAAAATTGTTCAAAAAGACGTTTATTAGATTCTGCCGCAGAAAACTAAACAAGGGACAATTGGATCAAATCAACTCGGAATTAGCTCAAATTTGATATTCGAATTACTGGGGTCCTAATCGCATTACATATCAAATTTGGGGTCAATTGGATATCATTTGCTTTGGGTTTCAAATTCGGGTCTATTCAGGTCTGATTCATAACGTTTTTACGTCAGTATATCAAACGTTGTCATAAATTGCTCAAAGCTTATATTCTGTCTATTTGGGTTGATATCGCACTATATCTGAAATTTTAACTCAATTGAACATTATTTACTTTAGGTTCCAGATTCGGACTTAACTTGTCGTAAACGAGTCTGTCTTGCGTCACCGTTTCAAAATTCGCTTGCTTTTTGTTGATTTCATTTCTTGCAGTTTATTTTCATCATATCCAACATATTTGGGTGTTGTTTAATGATTTTGCATATTTTTTGTTTCTGTTTTTATTCGTGTCTTCAGTTTCGTTCATATTTCGGATAGACTCGCTTGCTACTCACGAGACTATCATCGTAGTTTGGTTTTGCTTGTTTTCTAGTTTTTTCATTGCTTCTTGAGTCATATATATATTTGGATAGCGCTGCCAAGTTGGTTCTATTTGGTGTTGGTTTCAGTTTCGCAAGAAAGTGAGATGAGGTGTGAGCGTGTGAGGATATTAAGAGTGTTTGAGCGAAACATGAGTGACGTGAGGATAAATTTTCTTTTACCACTGACAACTTTTTGCAGGTACTATCATGTCAGATCAAAACAATACACCGCCCCATCCCGAGGGAGAACTTACATTTCAAATGCAAGCCATGACACAAATGATGGAGAGGATGAATTTTGTGATGGGAAATGTGTGCGACAGACTTGATAGGGTGGAGAAACGTGGTAACGAGGCTGGTACGAGCACCCAAAATGTGAAGCTTGGGGTGGAACCGAAAGCAAAAAATAGCAGTAGGGCCAACAGGCCAAGGTGGGCTGATTGTGAGGATTTTGAGGAGGTCGTTGGTGATATCGGTGATGGTGTTTTTGATGATGAGGCCATAGACTACCGGGAAGGTTTTCGGCAGCCTAGAAACCAAAGGGATTATGGGAATAGAACTAGGGGCCAATTCGGCCAAAGGAAAAATTTCCGTAGTGTTGGGGGACATGCTGATTTAGATGGTGATTTGGATGCTATCAAACTGAAAATACCTTCTTTTCAAGGTAAAAATGATCCCGAGGCATATTTGGAGTGGGAAAAAAAGGTGGATTGGATTTTTGATTGCCATAACTGTTCGGAGGCGAAGAAAGTGAAATTGGTAGTCATCGAATTCATGGATTATGCACTGATTTGGTGGGATCAGAATGTTACTAGTAGAAGACGAAGCGGAGAGAGGCCGGTAGCGTCGTGGGAGGAGATGAAAGTGTTGATGAGAAGGCGATTTGTGCCTAACCACTATTATAGAGATTTGTATCTGAAATTGCAGCGTTTGAATCAGGGTTCTAGGTTCGTGGATGAGTATTTCAAGGAAATGGAGATTGCCATGATTCAGGCCAACATGATTGAGGATCGGGAAGCTACTATGGCTAGGTTTCTAATTGGACTGAATAGGGACATTGCAAATGTTGTAGAATTACAACACTGTGGGGAATTGGAAGACATGGTCCATATGGCAACGAAGGTAGAGAGACAAATAAAGAGAAGGGGCAGTACACATTTTCAGACCAATTCGGCTTCATCTTCCTCAACATGGAGGCTGAATTTGAAAAGAGAGGGGGCTGTCCAACCAAAGCCTTATGCAAAGGCTGAACCACCTAAGGCCAAAAAGGATACTTATACGGATGGGAAAGGTAAATCTGAATCTCAACCTACTCGTGATAGAGATATTAAATGCTTTAAATGTTTAGGGAAGGGGCACATTGCATCTCAGTGTCCAAACCAAAGAGTTATGCTTATAAGAGATAATGGGGATGTTGAATCTGAAAGTGAGAAATCTGAAAGTGAAGAGATGCCACCTTTGATGGATTGTAGCGATGAGGAGATTGCATACCCTGTTGAGGGGGAGGCTTTGGTTATAAGACGTGCGCTGAACATGCAAATCAAAGAAGATGATGTAGATCAGCAACGGGAAAATATATTTCACACTCGATGATGTCACATCCAAAACAAGGTATGTAGCATGATAATTGATGGAGGTAGTTGTGCTAATGTTGCTAGTGATACAATTGTGAAGAAATTGAATCTGAGTTGTATTAAGCATCCTAGGCCTTATAGATTGCAATGGTTGAATGAATGTGGTGAAGTGAGGGTTACTAATCAGGTTTTGATTGCGTTTGCTATTGGGGAGTATTCTGATGAGATTTTATGTGATGTCGTCCCGATGCATGCTAGTCACTTACTTTTGGGGCGTCCATGGCAGTTTGATCGGAAAGCGATTCATGATGGGTTTAGAAATAGGTTCACTATTGTAAAGGATGGTAAAACCATCACTCTTATACCTCTTTTTCCGAAACAAGTGTATGATGATCAAATCAAATTAAAAAAGGAATGTGAGGATGGGAAGAGTGAAAATTCACGTGAGGACAATGGTGAGAGAAAAGCATCAGATTCGGCTAAACCTAAATCATTAATTAAACCGGTTGAGAGTGGAGGTAAAAACCGAGGAGTGAAGAAAGTAAGCTTGTGTGATGATAATAGTGTGGAAAAATTAAAGAAACAACCTAATTTTTATGCAAAAGGATCTCAAATCAGATCCTAGTGTGGCTGTTTCTTTGATGCAGGAGTTTGATGATGTATTCCCTGAAGACATTCCTAATGGATTACCACCATTAAGGGGGATTGAACATCAAATTGATCTTGTGCCCGGAGCTTCAATTCCTAACCGTCCAGCCTATAGAAGCAACCCCGAGGAGACGAAGGAGCTTCAAAGGCAAGTAGATGAGTTGATGATGAAGGGGTACATTCGTGAGAGTATGAGTCCTTGTGCTGTGCCAGTGCTACTTGTGCCTAAAAAGGATGGAACATGGAGGATGTGTGTTGATTGTCGTGCTGTCAATAACATAACGGTAAAGTATCGACATCATATTCCTAGGCTTGATGACATGCTAGATGAGTTACATGGATCATGTATTTTCTCTAAAATTGATTTAAAAAGTGGGTACCATCAAATTAGGATGAAAGAGGGTGATGAGTGGAAAACTGCATATAAGACTAAGCATGGTTTATATGAATGGTTAGTCATGCCGTTTGGACTTACAAATGCGCCTAGCACGTTTATGCGTTTAATGAATCATGTCTTGTGTGCGTTGTGAGCGATTATATGCTAATCTTAAGAAGTGTACCTTTTGCATGGAAAAAATTGTGTTTCTTGGCTATGTCGTTACTGCACAGGGTATCGAGATGGATGAGGAGAAAGTTAAAGCCATCCGAGATTGGCCTACACCAAAATCGGTAAGTGAGGTAAGGAGTTTTCATGGACTTGCTAGTTTTTATAGAAGGTTTGTGAAGGATTTTAGTACTATTGCTGCACCTTTAACTGAAATTGTGAAAAAGTCTGTTGGATTCAAATGGAATGATGCACAAGCTTTTAAATTGTTGAAGGATAAGCTTTGTTCGGCACCTGTTTTAGCTTTGCCAGACTTTACAAGAGATTTTGAAGTAGAATGTGATGCGTCAGGTATCGGTATAGGAGCTGTGTTAATGCAGGATAGGAGGCCCATTGCATATTTCAGCGAAAAACTTAATGGGGCAGCCTTGAATTACCCTACATATGACAAGGAACTCTATGCCTTGGTATAAACTTTAGAGACGTGGCAACATTACCTGTGGCCCAAGGAGTTTGTCATACATTCTGATCATGAATCATTGAAGCACTTGAAAGGGCAAGGTAAATTGAGTAGGAGACATGCCAAATGAGTTGAATTTATTGAAACATTTCCGTATGTGATCAAGTATAAGCAAGGGAAAGAAAACATTGTGGTTGATGCACTTTCATGCAGGTATGTTCTGTTATCTACTTTGGATGCTAGATTTCTAGGATTTGAACACATAAAAGAATTGTACAAGGATGATAGTGATTTTGCTAATGTTTACAATCCTTGCGAAACTTCAGCTTTTGGAAAGTTTTATAGACTTTATGGATATTTGTTTAAAGAGAGTCGTTTGTGTGTTCCATTAAGTTTTATACGTGAATTGCTTGTACGTGAAGCACATGGAGGCGGGTTGATGGGGCACTTTGGTGTTGTTAAGACTTTGGATGTGTTGCATAAGCATTTTTATTGGCCTAAAATAAAAAAAGATGTGCAACGCATATGTGATAAACGCATAACTTGTAGGAAAGCAAAGTCTAGGACTCAACCGCATGGCTTGTATACCCCTTTGCCTGTACCGAAAGAACCTTGGGTAGACATTTTGATGGACTTTGTCTTGGGTTTACCTAGGTCAAAACAGGGCAGAGATTCCATCTTTGTAGTTGTTGATAGGTTTTCAAAGATGGCACATTTCATTCCATGTAATAAAACTGACGATGCAACTAACATTGCTGATTTGTTCTTTAGGGAGATAGTACGACTTCACGGGGTCCCTAAGAGCATTGTTTCTGATAGAGATGTTAAGTTTCTTAGCTATTTTTGGAAGGTGTTATGGGGGAAAATGGGTACTAAACTGTTGTTTTGAACTACTTGTCACCCCCAAACAGATGGACAAACCGAAGTAGTTAATAGGACCTTAACACAACTTTTGCGTGTTGTCATTCAAAAGAACTTAAAGAATTGGGAAGATTGTTTGCCATTTATAGAGTTTGCATATAATCGTAGTGTGCACTCTACTACTGAATTTTCACCATTTGAAATTGTGTATGGATTTAACCCTTTAACTCCAATGGATTTGATTCCTTTGCCTATTGATGAAAGGGTTAGTTTGGATGGTAATCGTAAAGCACAGGTGGTGAAAACTCTTCAGGAGAGTGTGCGGCAACAGATTGAAAAGAGGAATCGCGTGTAAGCGACCAAAGCCAATAAGGGGCGCAAACATGTTGTCTTTCAGCCTGACGATTGGGTTTGGGTGCATATGCGCAAGGAGAGATTTCCGGCCCAGAGGAAGTCAAAGCTACAACCACGAGGAGATGGGCCGTTTCAGATCCTTGAGAGGATCAATGACAATGCTTATAAAGTTGATTTGCCAGGTGAGTATAGTGTTAGTGCTACCTTTAATGTTTCTGATCTTACTTTGTTTGATGTAGGTGATGATTCGAGGTCGAATCCTTTTGAAGAGAGAGGGGATGATGCGGATCAGCCTAACACCAAGCATAATCATGCCAACAACCCATTGGAGGTGCCAATTGGGCCAATCACAAGAGCTAGGGCTAAGAAGCTTAAAGAAGTATTGAATGGGCTCGTTCAGAATATATGGAACAAAATGGACCTAGAGAGGCTTGGAACATTTAAGGAGCATGAAGGAAAACCTTTAATTCATTTAGTTCAGGTCCAAGAAGAGCCCAATTCACGTGGAACAAGGGGTTGATGTGTCCGGCCCAATACCAGCCTTGTTAGGCTTGTCTTTTCTAATACTACAAGGATACAAGGATAAAGAGTCAGCAATTTATTCTCCTAACTAAGTAAGGAAGTTGGCCAAATCTTATTCCTAAAGAGGGGAGGACTATTTAATGCTTTTCCTCACTTAGAAAGGAAAGTAATTAAAATTAGGAGAGAGAGAGATCTGGAGAGAGAGAGATCTGGAGAGAGAGATCTGGAGAGAGAGAAAGATTAGAAATCAAACTGTCGGAGCTAGATCTACTCCGTCCACCGTTGGATCATCCTCATTTCTTACTATGTTGTTCATTCCAGCCTTCTCGAAACATTGACCGAATGGATCTTCATTCCAATCAACGAGGCGGGAGATATTGATCTCGTAATATTTCTACTGTTCTGCATTTTTAGTTGCAGCAGAGTGAATTGGGTTTTGTTGAAGCTTGATCTTCTTTGTTCGCCGTTGGATCGTCACCATTGTTTAGTATGTTGTTCATCAGAATATACTCTATAGCTTGACCGCACGGATCATCATTCCAATCAATAATCTCGAAGATACTGGCCTCGTAATTCTGTAATTCTCTTCTCCCTTCATGAAAAAATCTGAATCTTGTTGTTTCTGAGATTACATTGTTGTTGTTTCTGAGCTTAGGTTACGTCTTAGACTCAGTTTCTCTTCTTAGAATTTGGTATCTCTAGTATTTGTATGCTGCCATAATGTCCTTATGTCCTTAGGTAACTCTAACAATGAACAACACAATGAAGTCAAGTCTGGACATATATTAAGATTAGAGCTACAAGATATGTTGAACAGCCATGGGATGAGGATTTCTCAGTTTACTAATGTTAATCAAGCTGATTCTGAAGCTAACATAGAGAAGAAACACTCTAATTCCCAAGCTTCTAATGTTGTTTCAGAAATGAATCATGTGTTGGGTTCTAAAGTTGATGAGTTGAAGGTAGGGTCTCAGCAACAAGACCAGCAAAATCATCGCCCCAAATTGAATTTTTTAAATGCTTTGAAGGGTTCTGATGTTGATAACAATGAGGGTACCAAGAACCTTGGTATTTCTCTAGTTCGTAATCTGCATTTTGCTCCCCCTGCTATGACTGATGGTCATGTGACAGTAGCTCCTCCACTTGATGTGTTTGAGGATGGCTGCGAACTTTGGAAATCCACCCTAGTTGGTCATTTTGTGGGTCAGAAATTACCATATCCTGTTTTTATTCTATTGCCAAAAGAATCTGGGGCTCCTACGGTCTATCAGAAGTTTTATCTTCGGATAATGGTTTCTTCCTATTCACTTTTGATTCTGTTGATCATGCCACTAATGTGCTGGAAAGAGCCCCATGGCACATGGCAAGCAGACCTTTGGTGCTTAAACGTTGGCAACCGAACATGCAATTTTTGAAAGGTGATTTGGTCAAAGTTCCGGTATGGGTTAGGCTGTATAATGTTCCTCTTGAGTATTGGACTATTAAGGGGTTGAGTTGTGTAGCGAGTGCTATTGGGGTTCCTCTTCATGCTGATCAGACTACATTGTTGCGTCAAAGGCTTAGCTACGCAAGAGTTTGTGTTGAGATTGATGCTACGAAGATGCTGGTTAAGGAATACGACCTTCGCTGTCCCAATGGATTATTCATAACAATTTCAGCTGATTACGAATGGATACCATCAAAGTGCAATAATTGTAATGTCTTTGGACACACGACAGCGATATGTGCTACTAATAACGGTGCAAATCTTACAATGGAGGCAGAGGGTAAGAGGAAACTAGGAGCTGCGAACTCTAAATCTGCGGATAAACAGCAGAATCAGTTTCAATGGCAGGTAGTTGCTAAACGAAATAAGGGTTCTGTGAGTGGTGAGAATGGCACTTTGGCATCTAAAGTGCGTAACTGTAATGAGAATGGTTGTTCGACATCTGGTACAAATATTTCTGATTGTAATATCAATGAGAAGGCTGCATCAGATGTGAGCAATGCTGATTGTTATGAAGATGAAAATCCTACATCTCCTCTTGTTTTGAAGAGTTCACAAGGAGACATGAAGCAGGAGCAGGGGGGTACAAGTACTGCTTCAGATCAAAGTTTAGCCATCTCCAATACATCTGATTGTGCGACGGTGAACCAGGTTCTTTTCGTTAATAGTCATGAGCTGAATGTAGATATTGACGCAATGGGAGGTGATACAGATGGGGAACGAACTGATAAGGAGTTGACGTCACCAATCCTGACAAGCCCACAAACTCTGAATTCCACCGAAAGGGAAACTGTTAATCAGTTGGCTATTAAGGCTAGAGACTCTCTAGAGAAAAAGAAAAAGGGTTCGAAAAACTCTTCAAAGAAGAATAAGAAATCTGTCTCCTCGCCTGGGGGCACGTCGAGGTAATCTTTGTGTTGCTGTTTGTACTCCTCTCTATTTTCTTATGATTATTGGATGTTGGAATGTAAGAGGTTTGAATGATCCCATAAAGCATTCAGCATTGCGTCAGCTCATCCATCAAGAGAGGATGACTCTTTTCGGTTTGGTTGAAACTCGGGTTAGAGACGAGAATAAATATAATGTTTCTCAACTTCTTCTGCGTAATTGGTCCTTCTTGTATAATTATGATTTCTCTTGTCGTGGTCGTATTTGGGTTTGTTGGAATGCTGATGTGGTGAAGGTTGATGTCCTCGGAATGTCAGACCAGGCTATTCATGTTTCTGTCACTATATTAGCTACCAATATCTGTTTCAATGCTTCAATTATATACGGAGACAATAACGCTTCCTTACGTGAGGCATTATGGTCTGATATAGTGAGTCGTAGTGATGGATGGGAGTCCAGCCCATGGATTCTTATGGGCGACTTTAATGCTATCCGCTACCAATCAGACAGGTTAGGAGGGTCTACTTCGTGGGCTGGTCATATGGACAGATTGGAAACATGTATTCAAGAAGCGAAAGTGGATGATCTTCGATATTCAGGCCTGCATTATACTTGGTCGAACCAATGTCCTGAGAATCTGATTATGCGGAAACTAGATAGAGTGCTTGTCAATGAGAAATGGAATCTGAACTTCCCCTTTTCAGAAGCGAGATTTTTGCCATCGGGTATGTCAGACCATTCTCCTATGGTGGTAAAGGTTACTGGTGATTATCAGAATATAAAGAAACCATTCAGATTCTTTGATATGTGGATGGACCATGACGAGTTCATGCCCTTGGTGAGGAAAGTATGGGAACACAATTCAGGGGGTTGTCCAATGTATCAGCTGTGTTGCAAGCTAAGAAAACTAAAACGGGAATTGAAACTTTTCAATATGACTCACTTCTCCAACATTTCAGATAGAGTCAAAGATGCGAAAGATGAAATGGATAAGGCTCAACAGGCTCTCCATACAGCACATGGGAATCCAACTTTGTGCATGCGAGAAAGGGATGCTGTACGTAACTACGCTTCTATCGTCAAGGCCGAAGAGAGTTTTTTCAAACAAAAGTCAAGGATACAGTGGCTTAGCTTGGGGGATCAGAATACTGGCTACTTTCACAAATCAGTAAATGGAAGACAGCATAGAAATAAACTTCTTTCACTTACAAAGGAGGATGGAGAGGTTGTCGAAGGACATGAGGCAGTTAAATCAGAAGTCATTGCGTACTTCCAGCGTGTGTTAAGAGTGGAACAGATGCCTAGGGTTCTGAATGAGGAAGAGATGGAATCGGCAATTAACTTGAAACTGTCTTCAACGCAACAACATGTATTAGCACAAGATGTAACAAGGGAGGAGATTAAGCATGCTATGTTTAGTTTGAAGAACAACAAAGCCCCTGGTCCGGATGGATTTAACGCAGGTTTCTTCAAAAGAATGTGGCACATAGTTGGGGAGGTTGATCTTCTTTGTTCACCGTTGGATCGTCACCATTTGTTAGTATGTTGTTCGTCAGAACATACTCTACAGCTTGACCGCACGGATCATCATTCCAATCAATAATCGCGAAGATACTGGCCTCGTAATTCTGTAATTCTCTTCTCCCTTCATGAACAAATCTGAATCTTGTTGTTTCTGAGATTACATTGTTGTTGTTTCTGAGCGAACAAATCTGAATCTTGTTGTTTTTGAGATTACATTGTTATTGTTTCTGAGCTTAGGTTACGTCTTAGACTCAGTTTCTCTTCTTAGAATTTGGTATCTCTAGTATTTGTATGCTGCCATAATGTCCTTATGTTCTGCTGTGGATTCTGTTCCAATGGTTACCTCTAACAATGAACAACACAATGAAGTCAAGTCTGGACATATATTCTGCTGTGGATCTGTTCCAATGGTTACCTCTAACAATGAACAACACAATGAAGTCAAGTCTGGACATATATTAAGATTAGAGCTACAAGATATGTTGAACAGCAATGGGATGAGGATTTCTCACTTTACTAGTGTTAATCAAGCTGATTCTGAAGCTAGCATAGAGAAGAAACACTCTAATTCCCAAGCTTCTAATGTTGTTTCAGAAATGAATCATGTGTTGGGTTCTAAAGTTGATGAGTTGAAGGTAGGTCTAATGTTGTTTCAGAAATGAATGCATAGAGAAGAAACACTCTAATTCCCAAGCTTCTAATGTTGTTTCAGAAATGAATCATATGTTGGGTTCTAAAGTTGATGAGTTGAAGGTAGGGTCTCAGAAACAAGACCAGCAAAGCCTTCACCCCAAATTGAATTTTTTAAATGCTTTGAAGGGTTCTGATGTTGATAACAATGAGGGTAGCAAGAACCTTGGTATTTCTCTAGTTCGTAATCTGCATTTTGCTCCCCCTGCTATGACTGATGGTCGTGTGACAGTAGCTCCTCCACTTGATGTGTTTGAGGATGGCTGCGAATTTTGGAAATCCACCCTAGTTGGTCATTTTGTGGGTCAGAAATTACCATATCCCGTTGTTAATTCTATTGCCAAAAGAATCTGGGGCTCCTACGGTCTATCAGAAGTTTTATCTTCGGAAAATGGTTTCTTCCTATTTACTTTTGATTCTGTTGATCATGCCACTAATGTGCTGGAAAGAGCCCCATGG
>NW_011502171.1:0-1633 GCF_000495115.2 Populus euphratica
ATAATGCATAATGTCATTTTTTAGGAATGGTATCTATAAATAATAAAGATAAAATATAATTCATTAAGGATGGCTTGAGTGGGGAGTCTTTAGATAATCTTCTATTAACTCTTTAGACGCATCCTAGTGGAGATGTGCATTATGTAATTCATGATTTATGGCCCTATTTTCATAAAGAATATGATCTACTTACTCTTGGAAAGCTGACTAAAAAAGACTGATTAGTACTTAAAAGTGTATTTTTATCAAGGTTTTATATCATCATTTTGCACTTGAAGTATCAATAACTCCTTAACTAAAACATGTTTTATAATAATGTATCTAATAATATAAGATACCTTTAATTTGTGGTAAATGTTCATTTTAAATGCAGGCTTATCACATAAATGAAAGGATTGATTGATGAATTTAAGAACTGAAATTTAAAAGACAAAGAGATGGCCAAACTTAGAAAAGAGATGTCGGTGCAGTCCAAACCAGAATACTATTCAGTAATGGGGTCATATCTGGAGCTATAGATCTTAGATTTAGGTCTACTTTATATGGATGGAAAGGTAAGACATAGGCCTATAACTTTTATATGAAGCCGAAGATCTAAAAAGGCCATTTTCAAGTCCAATTGGAGCAACAATAAAGAAGTCTGAATCTGTCTTTCAGTCCAAGCACTGTTTAGTGTTTGGCCCATATCTAGAGTTCAAGAAGTATAAATGATCTGATTTTTTTACACAAGAAAGCTGAGACAATTTCCTACAACTTTCATGTTTCCAAGTGGTTCTAATTTTGACATTATTAATGATGTTTTAGGCAGACAAGAGAAGATAAGGATTGTCGCCAAGTCAAGAGTTGGTCACCCACTTATCAATTAGTCATCAAATCAATAGTTCCCAATTTTGGCCTATAAAAGGAGGCATTTGCCATGCATTTAGGCATCCTGGTTTTCAGATCAAGATCATGCTCTTGCTTTCTCTCTTTCTATTTTTTGTAATGTTTATGCTTTGCTTTCATTAATATCAACTTTTTATCTTATTTATATTCTTATTTTGTTTAGCAATTTTTCTTTCTTTCATTATGTTTAGCTAAGTTTATTATGTCAAGGTGAATAGGTTACATTAATGGTGTAAAAATAAGTATAGTGTAAACTTAATATGGACTTTAATGTTTGATACTAACATGTTTTGTATTTGTTATCTTGTTCACTCTTTAATACTTTGCTTGTTAAATGACTAATCTTGATTTATGTTGTATAACACTTGGTACAACAAATACTTGGCACTTTCATAACCCATACTATATGGTATAACCGACACCTGAGCTATGAAAGGAACTTGATTTGTTGTTAACATAAGTTATAATCATGAATGCTTGATGAATTTTACAAGTATTAGCATTAATCGAATAAGATGACTAATGTAATCATGTTAACAATCTATAATCAGACTGGAACCTCCTTTATGTGTGGTTTCCAATTGAATAATAAGAGTTTATACTATACTTGTTTGACATACCATTAGTGGATCCTCTAACCTTGACATTTGTTATTATTATTGTTTAATCCTTACATTAATATTTCATCTCAAAGTTCTCATCATCTTCTTCTTCTACTTCTCTTTCTTTATTACTACTACTACTACTA
>NW_011502171.1:1708-3090 GCF_000495115.2 Populus euphratica
TATTATTATTATTATTATTGTTATTATTATTGTTGTTGTTGTTATTGTTATTACTATTATAATTGTTGTTGTTGTTATTATTATTGTTGTTGTGTTATTGTTATTTATAATTTGTACAATTAACTTCTTTATGGTTCGAACCCGGTCTTGCCGAGTTATTTATTACTTTGACACTCCTGCACTTGGGAGAAGACATTAATCTTTTCGTCGTGTCAAAGACCCTGTTTGCTAGTTTTTAAGAAAACTGAATGGGAAACCTATCCCCGACCCATATAGGGCGTTTAAGCCGTTCTTGGACGTAAAACCAAGGGAAGGTGTGAGCCATAATTACAACTACTTGTACATATAAATTCTTTTTTGAAAAATAAATAAATAAAGAGAGAGAGAGAGTGTGTGTGTGTGAGAGACTCTAGTTGGCCTATATATAGGTGATATAATTGCCTTTTTAATTTCTTATCTATAAAATCCTATCTCTCAACCCATATATTCAACAAATATAGAAATGTGTAGAAATAGCAAGTTCCTCAAATCATCATATATAAAAAAATTATGTTTACGGTGAATCTAGTCTTAGGAAAGAAAATAAGTTTTTAGAATCAGCAAATCATCTTGGTCAGGTGCTAGCTAAGAGAAAGATTCATTTAGTGTATGCGGGAGGCAGTCTTGGGTTAATGAGAGGTGTGTCAATAACTGCATTTTTAAGAGGTAGTCAAGTTTTGGGGGCTGTCCCTAAAACTTTAGCATAAGGGAACATCATTGGAAAAACAATTGGAGAGGAACTTCAGGTCTCCACAATGTCGGCTCGAATGAATGATCATGCTGATGCCTTCATTGCCTTACCAAGTGGTATGGGCACATTGAAAGAGATCTTTCATATTTCCTCTTGAGCCCAACTACACATTTATTATAAACCTATAGGTATGTTAAATGTTAATGGTTATTATGATAAGTTGTTATCTTTTATCTACCAACTAAGAAAAGCTGTAAAAAGCTCAGATTAGATTTGAGCCTTCATTTGTGAATCTTTGTGTCTTTTGGTTTTCTAATTGTGTTTTGTTATTTCTTATATTTGTTTAAGTATGTTTCAAGTTTGTTAATGTTTGTTATTTCAAGTGTTGTCTTCTATACTCTATCCTTCTACCTTAGGACATTAAAGACAATGTCTCGTTTTGGTTGGGGGGAGAGGGTAGTAGTTGAAAAAAAAACTAACAGTGTTTCTATTTCATAAAGTATATGCAAAACTGTTGTTACTAGGATGATAGAATAAAGGAGTTCTTTTGTTAAAGTGACTCTTGAGACGCATCTTAGTAACCATTCTTAACAAGGTCTATTATAATACTTCCTGAAATATTCAGGTTTACAAACTCTCGTATTGTTACCGC
>NW_011502171.1:3165-3339 GCF_000495115.2 Populus euphratica
GGTTGCATATTGGATCATTACATTATTTATGTTCTTTTGTTAAAGGTAACAACTAAGGGAAAGACATAGTATATAAATTGCAAAAAAATTAAAAACAAAAAAAATAATGATAATAAAACGTAGATAAGTTTGATTTCGTAGCCTCCATAACCTAAGCAATTAAGCTCGAAAGGG
>NW_011502171.1:3419-3608 GCF_000495115.2 Populus euphratica
ACACAGGTTGAGGAGTAAGCTTAAGGGAATCAAACATTTTACTATCTACATATCAGTATTTGCAACCCGAGTTATTAAGCTTGAAGGGGTCTCTCAACACCTGGTTTGGGAGTCATTAGCCAAAAGCTCGTTACATAGGTTAAAGATGCATCGTGTTCTAAGTTATATGTATATATATTAAAAAAATAA
>NW_011502171.1:3683-14299 GCF_000495115.2 Populus euphratica
TATGTGTTGATATATTAAGCATAAAAGGAAGGTTTATTAATATCTTGTTTAAGAGGTATTAAGCAGATATATAAATTTAATGAGAGTATGTTTATCTGGATAAGTTGAATGATAAATGTATTGCTTTGTGGAATTCGCAAAATTTTTTTCTATTTTAACGTTTTGATTACTGGGGACTAGTAATAAGCTGGTTAGGGGGTGTGATTAGTACTTAAAAGGGCATATAACTTCTTAACTAAAGCATGTTTTATAATACACATATCTAATAATATAAGATACCTTTAATTTGTGGTAAATGTTCATCTTAATGCAAACCTATCACATAAATGAAAGGATTGATTTATAAGTTTAAGTACTAAAATTGAAAAGACAAAGATATGACCAAACTTAGAAAAGAGATGATGGTGTAGTCCAAACTGGAACACTATTCGGCAATTGGGTCATATGTAGAGTTGTACATCTAAGATTTACGTCTACTTTATATAGATGGAAAGGTAAGATATAAGCCTACAACTTTCATGCAAAGCCCAATATTTAAAAACATCATTTTGAAGTCCAAATTGTAGCAACAACGAAGAAGTTCAAATCTATCCTGCAACCCGAACACTATTCAGTGTTTGGTCTATATCTAGAGTTTTAGAAGTTTAAATAACCTTAATGTTTTATCTTGGAATGCTAAGACAATTTCCTAGAACTTTTATATATTCAAGTGGTTCCAATTCTGACGTTATCAATGATGTTTTGGGCAGACAAGAGAAGATAAGGATTGTCACCAAGTCAAGAGGTGGTCATCCACTCATCAATTAGTCATCAAATTAATAGTTCTCAACTTTTGCCTATAAAAGGAGGCATTGGCCATACATTTAGGCATCTTAACATTTATGTTATATAATACTTGGTACAATATATGCTTGACAATTTCATAGCCAAACTGACATGACTAAAATATATATATATATATATAATTGATGACTCAGGTGATGTAGTTTTTTTAAAAAAAATTAAATTAACTTAAAGAGTTGAGAGGGAAGGGTAAAACTAGTTTTGGATAAACCAAAACAAGGATACGAAAACATCTAAACCAACCCCAAACAACCCACCTCATTTAAAAGGGAGTATAAATACAAAGAGGAGAGAGAGGGTGAACCTTCCTCTTCCAAAGTGGTCTCCAGCAGCTGCATGTCGTTCTTCCCTTCCTTTTTTCCAATAGAAACCAAAACCAAACCAGTAGAGAGTGCTTTGTGAACGTGTGAGGGGGAGATGAGTCCTTGAAAGAAGATTGGACAGCTGCCTAGAGGGAAAGGAAAAGGGGGCCAGAAAACATGAGAGGAAGAAGAAGGAGGAGAACCAAAAAGAGAGGAGAAAGAATATTGTCTAACCTTTCTCAAACTTAGTTAGATTCGAAAGGTATGGATCATGAAACTCCCTTTCTCTTCTCCTTAAGACCCAAAATAGGAAATAAAGAAGAAAACCCTAAGAAAATTGACCTAGTACCTAAGCTAGTTGTGAAGGAAATTGAAATTAACCAAGAGGATAAGGAAACAAAAACGAAATAAGACTAATTCCTAGGACATCTAAGAAAGAAAAATGAATAAAATGGAAATAACAAATTATGGTAGAGGGCTATTCTTAACTATGGAGTTGGCCAACATGCATGTGTGTGTTCTGTTGGAATTTAATGAAGGATTATGTGTTGGAATTGATGGTTTCAATATGTATGTCCTACTGGAAATTTTTGAAAGAGTAGAAGTTGAAATTAATGGTTTCAATGTGTGTGTGTTCTGCTAGAACTTAGTGACAGTTGATATGCTGGGATTGTTACAGCATGTGTGGTGTGTGTCATGCCAAAATGGGTGTTGTGCAGTGAATTTGTGATTCGTTGTCAAAACTATGTCAGCTACAGCCAATTAACATTCATTGCCGAAACTAAGTTGTCTACAGCGAATTAGCATTTACTGCTGAATTGTGTGTTCTACAGTGAAATTATGATTTGCCGCTGAAAATGTGTCTTCTTCAGCAAATTAACATTCGCTGTTGAATTGGGAGTTCTGCGGCAAAATTATGTTTCACTACCAAAACTGTGTCGACTATAGTGAATTAACATTTGCTGCCGAAACTGAGTTATCTATAGTGAATTAGCATTCACTATTGAATTGTCTTTTGTAGTGAAATTATGCTTCGCTGCCGAAACTGTGTCGACTACAGCGAATTAAAATTTACTGCTGAATTAGGTGTTCTACAACGAAATTGTGATTCACTGTCGAGACTAAGTTGTTTGCATCTAATTAGCATTCGCTGCTGAATTGTGTGTTCTGTAGTGAAATTGTGATTCATTGCCAAAAATGTGTCGTCTACAGCGAATTAACATTCGCTGCTGAATTGGGTGTTCCGTGGTGAAATTGTGCTTCAATGCCAAAATTGAGTTATCTATAGCGAATTAGCATTCACTACTGAATTGTGTGTTCTACAACGAAATTGTGATTCGCTGCTAAAAATGTGTTGTCTGTAGCGAATTAACATTTGCTGCCGAATTGTGTGTTCTCCAGCGAAATTGTGTTTCGCTGTCGAAACTGAGTCAGCTGCAGCGATTTAGCATTTGCTACCGAATGACATGTTCTGCAGTAAATTTGTGATTCGCTGTCGAAACTGTGTTGGCTGTAGTGAATTAATATTCGCTATCGAAATTGAGTTGGCCGCAGCGAACCAGTTTTCGCTGCCAATTTCTACAATAGGCCTCCTAGACTGAAATGACTTAAATGCTAGTAACAATTTCATGGTATGATGATGTAAAATGTGGAACACTTGAATGTGAACATATGAACTCTTGAAATAAATGTGGTGACGAATGTGATTCAAAGATAGACATGTACTAATTTGTGACCATTGATGTCTTAGGTGGCGCAGTTGGGATTGGACCATCGTCAAGACAAGAACAACTCGCAGGTGGAGCAGGTAGGTGACTTTCACCTTTCTTTTTCATACATTGAATAATGAAATACTTTATCATAAATGTTCTTATTTTGTTTATTTATTTTTCTTTCTTTTATTATGTCAAGGTGAAAAGGTTACACTAATGGTGTAAGAATAAATATAGTGTAAACTTAATATGGACTTTAATATTTGATACTAACATGTTTTGTATTTGTTATCTTGTTCACTCTTTAATACTTTGCTTGTTAAATGACTAATCTTGATTTATGTTGTATAACACTTGGTACAACAAATGCTTCGCACTTTCATAGCCCACACTATATGCACACTTTTATAGTTCATACTGTATGGTATAACCGACACCTGAGCTATGAAAAGAACTTGATTTGTTGTTAACATAAGTTATAATCATGAATGCTTGATGAGATTTACAAGTATTAGCATTAATCGAATAAGATGACTAATGTAATCATGTTAACAATCTATAATCTGATTGGAATCTCCTTTGTGTGTGGTTTCCAATTAAATAATAATAGTTTATACTATACTTGTTTGACATACCATTAGTGGATCTTGTAACCTTGACATTTTTTATTATCATTGTTTAATCGTTACATTAATATTCCATCTCAAAGTTCTCATCTTCTTCTTCTTCTTCTCCTTCTTTTTCTTTGTTGTTATTATTATTATTATTACTATTATTATTAGTATTACTACTACTACTACTACTATTATTATTATTATTATTATTATTATTATTATTATTATTATTATTATTATTATTGTTATTGTTATTGTTATTATTGTTTGTGTTGTTATTGTAATTGTTATTGTTGTTGTATTATTGTTATTTATAATTTGTACAATTAACCTGCTTGTGGTTCGACCCCGGTCTTGCCGGGTTATTTATTACTTCGACACTCCTGCACTTGGGAGAAGACATCAATCTTTTAGTCGTGTCAAGTTTTTGGCGCCATTGCCGGGGAGGTAAGTTTTGTATAAATTATAATATTTATTTTATTCTCTTTTTACTTTTCTTGTATATAACTTTGTTTCTTTTCTCTTGTTTCTTCTTCTTTTGTTTTCTTCTTCCTTTTATTTTATTCCTACACGTGCATGAGAGTGTGGTCACGTACATCAAGTGGTAGACTTTGCAGGGTATCCTCATTATTTTCAAAAAATATGGCTGAAGAAGATAATCAATCACTTCATAATAAGAATAATGAGAATAATCGTGCTAGAACATTTTGAGACCACATGAATCCCACAAGAACAAGTGCACCATCATGCATAGTTTTTCCTCCCGATGCATCTCATTTTAATTTTAAACCAGGTATTATTCAACTTTTACCTTCTTTTCATGGCTTAGAATTGGAAAATCCATACTTGCATTTAAGGGAATTTGAGGAGGTCTGCAACACATATAATAATTTAAATTGTAGCATGAACACCATCAGATTAAAGCTTTTTCCTTTTTCATTAAAAGATAAAGCTAAAACATGGCTACAAAATTTAAGACTAGGATCCATTCGTGCTTGGGATGAAATGCAACAACAGTTTTTAAAGAAGTTTTTTCCATCTCACAGAACAAATTCTTTTAAAAGACAAATCACCACTTTCACTCAAAAACTAGGAGAAACATTTTACCAATGTTGGGATAGGTATCGAGACTTGCTTAGTACTTGCCCTCATCATGGTTTTGAAACATGGAGATTGGTTTCACATTTTTATGAAGGGTTAACACCTAGAGATAAGCAAATGGTTGAATTAATGTGCAATGGAACTTTTGAAGATAAAGAGCCTGATGAAGCAATGGAGTACTTAGACTTGTTAGCTGAAAATGCTCAAAATTGGGACACTGCGGGTACTTATGAGGCACCGATTAAAACTCAACCTCATACATCTAGTGGAGATATGTATAACCTTAGGAAAGATCATGACCTCCAAGCCAAGTTTGCCTCTTTAGCTAGAAAAGTCGAGGCATTAGAATTGAAAAAGAGTGGTCAATTAAAATCTGTTGAAAACATTGTGTGTCAAATATGTGAAACAAATGAACACTCAACCAACAACTTTCCAACCTTGCCTTCTTTTAAGGAATGTCTCTATGAACAAGCCCATGCTTTAAACAGTTTCCAAAGGCCCAACCACAACCCATACTCACAAACGTACAACCCTGGTTGGAGAAATCACCCAAATTTTAGTTGGAAGAGTGAGAACAACAATGCACAAACTTCACAACCACTATTTCAAGCACACCACAATTTCCAAAATTTTCATAGATATGCACCTCCTTATGCTCCACCACCTAGAAGAAATCTTGAGGAAACGTTGCATGCATTCATTGAAAAGCAAGAGACAATCAATACTCAACTTGCTCAAAATATGACAGATTTTAAAGATACTCTTACAAAATTAACATCTGCTCTCAGTTTTCAAGAGAAAGGTAAGTTTCCATCTCAACCACAACAAAATCCCAAGGGGCAATACAAAGCAAATGCAAGTAGTTCCGGAAGCCAACACATGGATCAAGTCAAATCAGTCACTACTCTGCGTAGTGGTAAGGTTATTGAAAAACCCTCTCTTGAACCTCATAAGAAAGATAATGAGTCAATCTCTGAGGGTAAGGAAGGGGTTGAATCTGAAAATTGCAAAGAAACAACTGATTCCCCGCCAGTACTTCCATTTCCTCAAGTCATGACCAAACAAAGGAAAGTCAATCACAACTCTGAAATTTTTTAAACTTTCAAACAGGTAAGAATCAATATACCTTTGCTGGATGCTATTAAATAGGTTCCTTCCTATGCTAAATTTTTGAAAGATCTATGCACTGTGAAGAGGAAACTGAATGTGAAAAAGAAAGCCTTTTTAGCCGAACAAGTAAGTGTTATTCTTCAGAATAATAATGCTTTGAAATATAAAGACCCTGGTTGTCCTATAATTTCTTGCTTTATTGGAGACATTAAAATTGAAAGAGCCTTACTTCATCTTGGTGCTAGTGTGAATTTACTTCCATATTCAGTTTTTCAGAGTTTCAATCTAGGTGAGTTAAAACCAACTTCTATATTTCTTTTACTTGCCGATAGATCTGTAAAATTGCCTAGAGGAATAATTGAAGATGTGTTAGTACAAGTCGATAAATTCATTTATCCTATGGATTTTGTTGTCTTGGACACACAACTTGTTGAAGCATATAATTCATTTCCTATTATTTTAGGACGTCCGTTTCTTGCAACCTCTAACGCATTGATTAATTGTAGGAATGGATTGATGAAGCTATCATTTGGAAACATCACATTGGAGATGAATATTTTCAACATTTGCAAGCAACCTGGAGATGATAATGATTTACAAGAAGTAGATCATATTGACGAATTAGTTTATGATCAACTTGAATCTACTTTAAGTAAAAATGAGTTAGATGAATCTGAAGATTTGCAAATCATTTATTCTAAGAAAGAAATCACAGATGAAACAAGCACCGAAAATGTTGATGCGAATCTTTTGTCAACAATGACAACAGATTCGACATCTGATATCACACCAATCAATAATTACTTTCCTAACGAATCCTTACTTTCTCTTAGTCCAATGCCTTGGTATGATAAAAATATTAATTTTCTTGCTTTAGGAGATTTGCCAGCTGATTGGAGTACCCAAGACAAAGAAAAGTTTTTGAACGAAGTGAAGAACTTTTATTATGATGACCCTAACTTATTCAAATATTGTCCTTATCAAATAGTTCAAAGATTCATTCCCGACAATGAGGTAAGTAGTGTCATTAAACTTTGTCATTCTAAAGCATGTGGAAGTTATTTCTCGTAAAAAAAGACAGCTGCAAAAATCTTTCAAAATGGATTTTATTGGCCCACCATGTTCAAAGACACGCATGCATTCTGCAAAACTTGTGAAAATTGTCAAAAGATTGATACTGGTCAAAAAGTTTTGTTTTATAATTTTCAACTCTATTCATTACCTAGAGAGCTAAGATCAAGATGGAGCAATCCTTATGGGGCCTATGATATTGAGAATTCAATGAATGACAATGATTTTAAGGAAAATGGACATCGTTTGAAAGCTTACTTTGATAAGTTTCCTAGTGAAAATGAATCACCTGGTTGGAATGATCTTATAGATAAAGGTTGATTATTTTGTTTTTCTCACATTGTTTTTGAGTTTCTTTTTTAGTGATTTTTGCTAGTTTCTCTCACCCTAGTTAAATAGCGGATAACGGTACTCCATGACTTAAGTCGGTTCTTTCAGTTTCCCACAATAACTGATATCTATGTATATATTTATGCAATTCTTTGAATCTCTCTTCCAATTTTCATTTGAAAATGGACACTAATCTTGAAAAATTGAAAAAGTATTTTCCCGCTCTGCCTCATAATACGATTAAAAAAATTTACCGTGCTAGATGTGCAAGATTGAGATTGTTAATGAATCATGGAATTCCTGAAGATATTCGCTGGTTGATTGAAGCAAAGGTCTGATTATCAGGTGAGTCCTCTAACTCCTTCATTTCACACATGCCTGTAACAGGTAAAAGCACTTTTGCAAAGAAACGTCATGCAAAACGATTGAAAGTCTGTCATCGATGTGCTAGATGGACTTGTAATGCACAATGTCGTTATTTAGGAATGGTATCTATAAACTGTGAAAATAAAATACAATTCATTAAGGATGGCCTGAGTAAGGAGTCTTTAGATAATCTTCTATTGACTCTTGAGATGCATCCTAGTGGAGATGTGCATCGTGTAATTCATGATTTATGGCCACTATTTCATAAAGAACATGATCGACTTAGTCTTGGAAATCTGACTAAAAAAGACCATGTTTGCCAGTTTTTAAGAAAACTGGATGGGAAGCCTATCCCCAACCTATAGAGGGTGTTTAAGCCATTCTTGAACGTAAAACCAAGGGAAGATGTGAGCCACAATCATAACTACCTGTACATACACATGCTTTTTCAAAAGTAAATAAATAAATAAATAAAAAGAGAGAGAGAGAGAGTGAAACTCCAGCTGGCCTACATATAGGTGTTATGATTGCCTTTCTAATTTCTCATCTATAAAATCCTCTCTTCCTTCCTTTCATTTCTACTCAACCCATATATTCAACAAATACATAAGTGTGTAGAAATGGCAAGTTCCTCAGGTGGATCTAGTCCTGGGAAAGAAAAAGAGTTTTTAGAATCAGCAAATCATCTTGGTCAGGTTCTAGCTGAGAGAAAGATTCATTTAGTGTATGGGGGAGGCAGTCTTGGGTTAATGAGAGGTGTGTCAATAACTGCATTTTTAGGAGGTAGTCAAGTTTTGGGGGTCGTCCTTGAAGATTTAGCATAAGGGGACATCATTGGAAAAAATATTGGAGAGGAACTTTAGGTCTCCACAATGTCGGCTTGAATGAATGCAATGTTTAACCATGATGATGCCTTCATTGCTTTACTAGGTGGTCTAGGCAAATTGGAAGAGATCTTTCATATTTCGTCTTGGGCGCAACTGCACTTTCACCATAAACTCATAGGTTTGTTAAATGTTAATGGTTATTATGATAAGTTGTTGTCTTTTCTTGATCATGTTATGGAACATGAATTTCTAACATCTTCTGCACGACAAATCATAATCTCTACTGCTACTACTAAACCAAATCATAATCTCTGCTGCTACTGTTGAACAATTGATTGACCAACTACAATCTTTCATTCCTGTAATTGATCCTTCCATGAGTCGCATAAATTGGTCAACTAAGGAAAGCCGTAAAAAGTTTAGATTGGATTTGAGCCTTCATTTGTGAATCTTTGTGTCTTTTGGTCTTATTATTGTGTTTTGTTGTTACTTTTATTTGTTTATGTGTGTTTCAGGTTTGTCAGTGTTTGTTATTTCAGGTGATATCTTCTATACTCTATCTTTCTACCTTAGAACATTGAGGACAATGTCTCATTTTGGTTAAACATTGACGATAATGTTTTGTTTTAGTTGGGGGGAGAGGGTAGTAGCTAAAAAAAAAAACTGTGTTTTCTATTTCATAAAGCATGTGCAAAATTATTGTTACTATGATTGCTGAGTAAGAGAACTTTTATGATTCTTGAGACGATCTTAGTAACCATTCTTAATAAGGTTTATCATAATACTTCTTGAAATATTCAGGTTTACAAATTCTCGCATTGTTATCACTTAATTCTGCTCATATACTTATTTAACATGTATTCTTAAACCTTAATTTACACACACACACTTTAACATATGATTATGGGTTGCATATTGGATTATTACATTATTTATGTTCTTTTGTTAAAGGTAACAACTAAGGGAAAGGGATTGTATATAATTAAAAAAAATAAAAGAAAAAAGAAAAAAAGAAAAAAGAAAAAAATGATAATAATAAAAATGTAGATAAGTTTGATTTCGTAGCCTCCCTAACCTAAGCAATTAAGCCCGAAGGGGTGTTTTAACCCCTAATACCCTAAAGTCAACTGACTTGGGAGCTATTGGCCCAACGCTTGTTACATGGGTTGAGGAGAAAAGCTTAAGGAAATCAAACATTGCACTATATACATATCAGTATCTGCGACCCGAGTTACTAAGCTCGTAGGGGTGTCTTAACACCTAATGCCCTAAGACCAACTGGTCTGGGAGTCATTAGCCGAAAGCTCGTTACATGGGTTAAAGATGCATGGTGTTTGTAAATTATATGTATATATATTTAAAAAAAAAGAAGACAAAAAAAAGAAGACAAAAATAAAAATCCCAACCCAAGGAAGTTAACCTTAAACATTAGAACAAAAATTTTGTTTTCTTCCAAGAAAAGCCCCATAATTATGTGTTGATACATTGAGCACAAAAGAAAGGTTTATGAATATCTTGTTAAGAGGTATTGAGCAGGTATATAAATTTAACGAGAGTTTGTTTATCTGGATAGATTAATGGAAGTTAAATGATGAATACCTTGCTTTGTGAAATTTGCAAATTTGTTTTCTATTTTAACGCACTTTGTGGAATTTGCAAAATGTTTTTCTATTTTAACGCTTTGATTACTACGGACTAGTAATAAGCTGGTTGGGGGGTGTGATTAGTACTTAAAAGTGCATTTTTATCATGGTTTTATATCATCATTTTGCACTTGAAGTATCAATAACTCCTTAACTAAAGCATGTTTTATAATAATATATCTAATAATATAAGATACCTTTAATTTATGGTAAATGTTCTTTATTTTATTATGTTTAGCTAAGTTTATTATGTCAAGGTGAAAAGCTTACACTAATGGTGTAAGAATAAGTATAGTGTAAACTTAATATGGACTTTAATGTTTGATACTAACATGTTTTGTATTTGTTATCTTGTTCACTCTTTAATACTTTGCTTGTTAAATGAGTAATCTTGATTTATGTTATATAACACTTGGTACAACAAATACTTGGCACTTTCATAGTTCATACTATATGGTATAACCGACACCTGAGCTATAAAAGGAACTTGATTTGTTGTTAATATAAGTTATAATCATGAATTCTTGACGAGATTTACAAGTATTAGCATTAATCGAATAAGATGACTAATGTAATCATGTTAACAATCTATAATCTGATTGGAACCTCCTTTGTGTGTGGTTTCCAATTGAAAAATAAGAGTTTATACTATACTTGTTTGACATACCATTAGTGGAACCTCTAACCTTGACATTTG
>NW_011502171.1:14326-16033 GCF_000495115.2 Populus euphratica
ACATTTATTGTTATCATTGTTTAATTGTTACATTAATATTCCATCTCAAAGTTCTCATCTTCTTCATCTTCTTCTCCTTCTTTTTCTTTATTATTGTTATTATTATTATTACTATTATTATTAGTATTACTACTATTATTATTATTGTTATTGTTATTATTATTATTATTATTATTATTATTATTATTATTATTATTGTTATTACTATTATTATTGTTGTTGTTGTTGTTATTATTGTTGTTGTATTATTGTATTTATAATTTGTACAATTAACCTCCCTATGGTTCGACCCCGGTCTTGCCGGGTTATTTATTACTTCGACACTCCTGCACTTGGGAGAAGATATTAATCTTTTGGTCGTGTCACTTTAAGAACTTAAATTGCAAAGGCAAAGAGATGACTAAAATTAGAAAAGAGATGTCGGTGCAATCCAAACCGGAACACTGTTCGGTAATTGGGTCATATCTGGAGCTATAGATCTCATATTTAGGTCTACTTTATATGGATGGAAAGGGAAGACATAGGCCTACAACTTTCATATGAGCCCAAGATCTAAAAAGGTCATTTTCAAGTCCAAATTGTAGCAACAACAAAGAAGACCGAATCTGTCCTCCAGCCCGAGCACTGTTAAGTATTTTGGCCATATCTGGAGTTTTAGAAGTCCAAATGAGCTGAATTTGTTACACAAGAAAGCTGAGACAATTGCCGACAACTTTCATGTTTTCAAGTGGATCCCATTTTGACGTTATCAATGACGTGTTGGGCAGACAAGAGAAGATAAGGATTGTCACCAAGTCAAGAGTTGGCTACCCACTCATCAATTAGTCATCAAATCAATAGTTCCCAATTTTGGCCTATAAAAGGAGGCATTTGCCATGCATTTAGGCATCTTGGTTTCCAGATCAAGATCATGCTCTTGCTTTCTCTATTTGTATTTTTTGTAATGTTTATGCTTTGCTTTCATTAATATCAAGTTTATGCCTTTCATTTCCTTTCCTTTACTTAGTTAACTTTTATGTTCTATTTACTTAGTTAAGTTTTATCTTATTTATGTTCTTATTTTGTTTATTTATTTTTCATTATTTTATTATGTTTAGCTAAGTTTATTATGTCAAGGTGAAAAGGTTACACTAATGGTGTAAGAATAAGTATAGTGTAAACTTAATATGGACTTTAATATTTGATACTAACATGTTTTGTATTTGTTATCTTGTTCACTCTTTAATACTTTGCTTGTTAAATGACTAATCTTGATTTATGTTGTATAACACTTGGTACAACAAATGCTTGGCACTTTCATAGTTCATACTGTATGGTATAACCGACGCCTAAGATATGAAAGGAACTTGATTTGTTGTTAACATAAGTTATAATCATGAATGTTTGACGAGATTTACAAGTATTAGCATTAATCGAATAAGATGACTAATGTAATCATGTTAACAATCTATAATCTGATTGGAACCTCCTTTGTGTGTGGTTTCCAATTAAATAATAGAGTTTATACTATACTTGTTTGCATACCATTAGTGAATCCTCTAACCTTGACATTTGTTATTATCATTGTTTAATCGTTACATTAATATTCCATCTCAAAGTTCTCATGTTCTTCTTCTTCTTCTCCTTCTTTTTCTTTGTTGTTATTATTATTATTATTAGTATTACTACTACTACTACTATTACTATTATTATTATTATTATTATTAT